>NW_014578434.1:33195-62058 GCF_000485595.1 Priapulus caudatus
ACGCATGCACAAACACGCACACACACACACACACACACACGCACACGCACGCATGCTGGCCTGACCTGACGCCAGGGAAACCTGTACTCTGGCCTGTAGGGAGGCTTCTGATTGGTCGAGAGACACCACGTGACCACGCCCACGTAACCTGAGCGAGGCTTCTGATTGGTCGAGAGACACCACGTGACCACCCCCACATGGCGTGGCCACATGACGTCACTTCCGGTGGGGATGGGTCGCTTCTGGTGCGGTCACGTGGTGTCTGTCGACCAATCAGAAGCCTCGCTCATGTCACGTGGGCGTGGTCACGTGGTGTCTCTCGATCTATCAGACGCCTCCCTCAGGGCCAGAGTACAGGTCTTCCTACTACTCACGCCGGATGAAGCGCGAGGTGTGTTTTTTTTCGAAAAAGAATAATTTGTCCTGTTTTTGGTTATCACGCTTTATTCAGCGAACACACGGCATAGTTAGTTAAAACCAGGGAAAACGATTAGCTTACACACACCGTGTCATCAGGAAATAGGAGGTTTGTGTAACTAACTATTAGGTAAGTGAAAAACAACTAAGGAAGAATAGAAGGAAGGAAGGAGCAAATAAATGAAGGACGGGGGGAAGAACAGATAGAAGAAAGCTAGTAAGAAAAAGAAAAAAACCGACGGAGAGATAAAAAGAGGAAAGAAATAACAAAAGTAAGAACGAATAAATAAAGCAAGAGAGAATGAAGAAAACAATGAAGAAATGACGAAAGAAAAAGAACTAAAAGGAAGGCAAGAAGAAAGAAAGAACGAAGAAAGAAAGAAAGAATCGGAAAATGAGGGAGGCCGCAACGAAGATTAAAAGGGACGATGAACGAAAAAAAACAAGAAGCAAAAAAGAATGAAGGAAGGAATAAAGGAAGAAAAGAAAGCGGGGATGAAAGAAAGGCGAATTTTTTTAAGAATGAATGAAAATGAATGAAGGAACAGAAAGACTTCAACACAATCAATCCATTTCCCTCGCTTCGCGTTACGGTCTATAGTGATCTCCGTGGTCGCGTCCGTGTTAACTCACCTCGCAGAATACGAAGATGGCGTTGGGCATGTAGAAACCAGCAAAGATAATGCGAATGTCGCGCTCCTTGAGGTTTCGCACCTGATGTGTCGGATCATCGGTGAACATCTCCGACGACACCGGCGCCATGTTGCGCTGTCGCAGCAGCTCGACGAAAGCGTACGTCACCTGCACGCATGCGCACAACGAAGAATATTACTTCGGTCTATGAGAAAAGGGTAACACTAAAAAAATATTAAATGCTGACAAATTTTAATTTTGCTTCTGACGAGTAATTCCATCCGAGAGACGATAATTAACTGCATTTTTTCTCGTCTCGATGTCGTTATATAAAACTCTATAGAATATCTCACGGTAACACAATCAGCCTAATGGTAACTCGAGGCTAGAGAGAAATTTGAGCAACTGCCTCGCATTCTAGCCGGCTGAGTGATTATTATAGGATGGGATTATAACTGCAACAGCGTATAATATAAAATGCGGCTCGGAATCAGCAGAGTAGGATAAAGTTCTGCATGGAGGCCTCGGCATAAAACTCCTAGTGGGTACTCCTGCCAGAGCGCGATAATTCCTTGCATAGAGTCAATGTTTGGGCCTGTAAAATTCATAGAGTGCATATCATAAAGTACAGTAATCTCTCTATCGCTCCGGTCTGTGTATGCACAATAGAGTCGCGGACCGCTCACGGAAAAAGATACAATTAGCGGAGAAAGCGTCTGTGACAACGTAAAATTACGACGTCACATAGCATCGACGTGAGCTACGTACGGAGGCGAAAGCAGGATGCGCTTGGTGCAGAGTTGCCACTTTCTTCCATCCGTATTCGTCCATTAGTCTCAGCCAGATCTCAGCCAGCACCGTGTCCGGTGCTATGGTACGGAAGAACAACGGAAACTTGTCTCTGCTGGACAGTGCCGGCGAGATGCAACCGTAAGAAAGCTGAAAACAAGGACAACATCAAAACATCATTATCGTCGTCGTCGTCGTCGTCGTCATAATCATTATTATTATTAACATTATTATTTTATCATCATCATCATCTTTTTCTTCTTCTTTCTTTTTCCTTTTTTTCCGCTCAATTACAGACTAAAGATCGTGCGCGTACGTACATAGGTGCGTCTTTGTATGTTAACTATAGTGTGTAATAAATTGTAGTAAATATATATATATATCATATACTATCGTTTATTACACTAGTTAAGGATACACGTAACAGTAGCAGCACATAGTATATTATCAAGCGCTAATAATACCTAATAATAGCTAATAATATAGGTATTACTAGCTCTCGTACATATGATACGTGGTATATATATCCTGATGCTTGTATCAGCTGCGCGGGTATGTAAATGAATCGCTGCATGCACGTCTGCCCCCTGGCGGCGCGTTTACCTGCACGTCTGCCCCTGGCGGCGCATTCACCTGCACGTCTGCCCCCTGGCGGCGCGCGGCTTACCTGCACGATGTTCCAGTACTGGCTTGCCTCGCTCGTTGCCTCGCACACGGACGAGCAGCCGTCGCCGATGATCATCACCTTCACCGGCGGCTTGTAGAGCAGCGAGTACATCACGTCGACACCCTTGCCGGGACTGCACTGTAATACGAGGAGTGGGACCATAAAGATCATATAGATAACGATATAGATATCACTATTATTTCTATGGGTGGGATGGTGGTTGTCAAGGACGCTCGACGAGACGATGGCCACGCGCGCGATGCGTGGATTCTGATCGTGTTCTGAATAAATCTTACAAGTGGGAGGATGTGGAAGGTGAGGTGCGGGTGTGGGTGGGGTGGGAGCAAGAGCATTTCAGTATGGGGCGATGTGACTCACCATGAGTCGCCTCATGCACACGCACGCGTAAACATGCGTACGCACACGTACACGCATGAACACACACGTACACACACGCACACACACACACACACACACACACACACACACACACACACATACACGCACACACAGACGCGCACGCGTACATGCGCACGTACACGGACGCGCACGTACGCACGCGAACTGCGGCTGCACTGCGAATTGGAACTAACACGCACTCACACGACGGCGTCACCAGTCTCACCTGCGTATCCCTCCAGATCAGTTCGAGGCGGTATCCGGGCAGGATGTCCGGTCTTGCGTTCACGTGCTCCAGTCCTATCTGGAAGGCGGGCAGCATCGTTTCCCCTCCAGGCCACGGGTCGGAAAACGGGAACAAGCCGAGAAGATAAAGTCTCGTGCGATTATCCGTCTCGTCGACTCCTCCCACGACGTCGGACGCCGGACATCCGGTTCGGTTGTTCGCATTGTAGAGGGCGCCACTAGCGTCCGATTCATGGCAGTCGCTGCGGGGATTTGACTCATAGATGGCGCTGCTACGATTCTCTGTCGCGACAGTGATGATGTCATTGCTGTCTGGACCGTGAGACACGTTTCTAGCGCTATTGTTGCCCGGCTTTGTGTTCTGATGACTGCTGTCCTTATTATCCGAGTAATAGAGGGCGCTGCTGTTGTTGTTACCCGAATAATAGATGGCGCTGCTGTTGTCCTTACCCGAATAATAGCTGGCGCTGCTGTTGTCGTTACCAGAATAATAGATGGCGCTGCTGTTGTCGCTACCCGAATAATAGATGGCGCTGCTGTTGTCGTTGCTCGGGTAATAGATGGCGCTGCTGTTGTCGTTGCTCGGGTAATAGATGGCACTGATGTTGCGCAGTTGACTCCGTGGCTCACACTGACATACTGGCCACCCGAGCAGGACACAGACAAAGACTGCCACCAGCATGTTCACCGTGGAGATGAAGTCGTCCCTAGATGAGGAAACCAGTGCTCTCAGCTAGGTCTCTCTTTCTATCTATACTTCGCCTCTCTTTCTCTCACGCTCTCTCTCTCTCACACACAAACGCACGCACGCACGCACGCACGCACGCACGCACGCACACACGCACACACACACACACACACTCACACTCACACACACTCTTCTCTGTCTGTCTGTCTGTCTGCCTATCCTTCCTCCCCAGCGCGCTCTCTCTCTCTCTTTCTCTATCTATCTCACTCTATCTATCTCTATCTATCTATTTCTAGCTCTCTTCTTCTTGCTGTCGGCTTCCCCCCCTCTCTCTCTCTCTCTCGTCCTCTCGATCTAGCCCTTTCTTTCTCCAGCTCTCTGCTTCTCTCTCGCTCTTTCTCTTTCTCCTAGCTCTTTCTCTCTCCAGCTCTCTGCTTTTCTCTCTCCAGCTCTCTGCTTTCCTCTCTCCAGCTCTCTGCTTTTCTCTCTCCAGCTCTCTGCTTTTCTCTCTCCAGCTCTCTGCTTTTCTCTCTCCAGCTCTCTGCTTTTCTCTCTCCAGCTCTCTGCTTTTCTCTCCCTCTCTCTTCCTCTAGATCTAGCCCTTTCTCTCTCCAGCTCTCTGCTTCTCTCTCTCTCTGTCTTTTAACTCTTTCTCTCTCCAGCTGTCTGCCACTCTCTCTCCACGCGGTTTCCGAGCGTTCTATCGGTCTCGATGTCTCAATCACCTACGCAGCTCTAGCGCACTTACTTTTATCAACACGACATTCGGTTCGCGCCACAAGCATGCACGCATGCGCAATGACCCGCCAATCGCGCGCGCCGACGATGGCGAGACATGCAGTGTCCGTGTGACAATATTAAACGGTTAGCTTTTTCGCGCCATGTCGGTTAACCAACGGGAAATGATGGCGTATGAAATCGGTGATGGGTAAATGGAAGAACACGATAGCAGGCAAACAAGTTTTGCACGCAACGGGGTGCAATTAACAACCGCTCTCGCGTGTTCTGATTTCGCCACGTGTATGGCAGGATCGCCTTCTTCTTCAGCGTTATTATCATCATCTTCTTATTCTTCTTTATAATCATCATCATCATCATCGTATTATTATTATTATCATCATATTATTGTCATATTATTATTATTATCATAATTATTATTCGTCTTCTTCGTTTTCTACTTCTATTTTTGCTACTTCAACTTCTCTCAACTCTCAACTTCAGGCTTCTCACGGGGAGATATTTTCAAGCCCCTGTGTCAAAACTAAAGCTAGGCCTAAACTAGCATTAACATGAAGATAATAATATAATAATAAGACATAGCAAAGGTACCTAAAACTACGCTTCGCTACGTTTTATTCAAAGACGAATCAATGGAGTATGAATATGAAGAAGATGGGGAGACGAGAGAAGGGAGGAGAATGACGTCGGCGTCGATTGAGATTTATTGATCCCGGGTATAAAAACAGAGGAGGAGGATGGCAGGTAGGTGCGTAGGAGGCGAGAGCAAGAAGCGAGTGACGGGCAGAGAGAGATATACGGAAAAGCGCACAATTGCACGTCCGCATGTACGCACTCACGCACGAACACCCACACCCACACATGCACGCGTACACTACCACTAACACACACACGCACGTACGCACGCACGCACAGACACACACACTAAAGTGTGCACATTCACATACACACGCACAAACTCACACACAGAGAAACGCACACACTCGCACACACACACGCGCGCGCTCGCTCGCACGCGCATACACACGCGCTCCCACACACACACACGCGCGCGCGCACAAACGCCACGCTTATGTACTAGATGACCTAATTATTGTATAATGGACAGTAATCAACTCAGGTAATTTACACAGGCAGAAACCAGCGTTAATCCTTCCCTCGTCCCTGATTTCCTGAACGCGGAAATTAATACTACCCATTACGGTCAGAACCAATTTAGCAAGGGTCAAGACTAAACGCAAGGTAGTCATCGGGCTGGCAGCGGGCTGCCGAGGGTACAGATATGTGATGGAACAGCTGCTGCGAAGCAGAATGCAACTGAAGTGAAAGATGTTCGTGAATCTGTCGCGAGCCTTGATTGATCACACACTTGGATTACAACGTGGTTTAATTAAGGATCCATTAAAGGTTACGGACAGGTAGCACTGTAATGGCCATTACAACATAATTGCTCATCAAATCCAATCAAACACACGTAAATTTACTCAAAGAGATGTCTCTCTACGCTCACCGTGGAAATTCTCGAACAAATATTAAGTATACTACACTACACTCGTCCTAGCCACTGCAGCACACAGGACTTGGCACGGTGGTTGAAAGCCTCAATGTCTCCAGGGCTACAGGGCTCTGGTAATAGGGAGTATTCCAGGAGATGGCCCTTACCGCAGTCGCATTCGGTTGGGCCATCTTCAATGTATCCCCATTTCTGCATGAGTGCCCTGCATCGACCATCCCCTGTCCTGAGGCGATTTAGGCATAGCCACGCCACATGATTAAGTTATAATTGTACATTTATACAAAAATGTTTTCCCCACATTTTCTCTGAAACACGCACACGCGCGCGCGCGCACGCACGCGCGCACGCACACACACACACACGCACACACACACACACACACACACACGCACGCACACGTCATACACAACATAAACAAATACATCCACACAATGCCACAGCTCAAACACTGTCACTTTTGCGTGGATGTAATTTGTTTCTTTTTTGTTCGTGTGATTTAGGCCTTTTTGCGCTCGTGGTTTAGGTTGGTTCTGCTACTACGCTACTGCTGCTATTTCTCGTCGTGTTTGTAGTACTGATGCTGCTGCTGTTATTGTTGTTGTTGTTGTTGTTGTTGTTGTTGTTGTTGTCGCTACTGCTGCTGGAGGTGGTTGTAGTATTGCTACTATTACGACGAATACAGCCATGTGGCTGCTTCTACTATTACATGATGCTAGTCACGCTGCAGCCTCTACTGATGCTGCTGCTGTTATTGTTGTTGTTGTTGTTGTTGTTGTTGTTGTCGCTACTGCTGCTGGAGGTGGTTGTAGTATTGCTACTGTTACGACGAATACAGCCATGTGGCTGCTTCTACTATTACATGATGCTAGTCACGCTGCAGCCTCTACTGATGCTATTTCTCTTATTCGCACGACCCCCTGCTGTTACTGCTGCTACGTATATACTAAAAGCCATTGAAGAATCAAATGCAGAACAAGGCAAGCGTAAATTGGGTAAAAGGGTAAAAGGCAAAAGGCAATCCAATTAGCGAAAACAAGGTATTTAAACATCACCCATTAGCAGATTCCAACTGTTCCAACAGAACAGATTCCCGTCACCAACTGAGTAGGCAGCAGACTGAGAATAGCAGTACAAAGACCGCCAGCTACCATATTTCGCATGGATACGTGCATTACTAACTGTACTAACTGCGTGTTGCCATCAGCAAATTCAAAAATAACAGTTTAGCGCCACTGGGAGAGAGAGGGGGAGAAAAAGAAAGAGAAAGAGGAGGCGATGAAGAAAGAGAGAGAGAGAAGGCGAGCGAGAGAGAGAGAGAGAAAGGAAGCGGGAGAGAGAGAAAGAAAGATAGAGAGAAGGGAGAGAGAGAGCGAGAGAGATAGAAATATAGAGAGAAAGAGAGAGAGAAAAAGAGATAGAGAGAGAGGCGGGGAGAGAGACGGGGAGAGAGAAAGTGTGAGAGAGAGAAAGATAGAGAGAAAGAAAAAGATAGAGAGAGAGAGAGATAGTGAGGAGGGGAAGAGCAATAGACAGAGAACTCTATCTTGCAAGCATAGTATGATAATGAGCACAGCATTGACAGCTAAAGAAAAAAGCAACCACATCAGCTCACTGGTGATTGCTAAATTAATAGTATATATAAAGTACAGACGAGTAGCCAACACACACACGCGCGCACATATATATATATATATATTTCTCTAAAATAGATCTCTATAATCTCACTAAGTCTCACTTTTCTCTCCGATGGTTATAACAGACTTTAGTTGTAGTATATATCGTACTAACACGAGGAACATATTCATGTCTTATAACATCGCCACGTAGTCTTCTCTACTACAACACATCTACGCATGAGATTAGTACGTTGACTGTTAATGCATCATGCATCACTCAACAACCAGCTATCACTCTATACACAACTATATATATATATATATATATATATATGTAGTGCAACCTAGATTTTGTGTAA
This sequence comes from Priapulus caudatus, assembly GCF_000485595.1. Classification (NCBI taxonomy): domain Eukaryota; kingdom Metazoa; phylum Priapulida; class Priapulimorpha; order Priapulimorphida; family Priapulidae; genus Priapulus; species Priapulus caudatus. The sequence goes on from NW_014578434.1 coordinate 41,264, forward strand.
GTGAGGTGTTATGATATATATATATAAATATATACTATATATATGTATACTGACGACGTGAAATGTTTGCGTGTTTTCAAAACGACGCAGAGAACTTGTCGCCAAAATTATCGCCGAGTTCTCTGCATCGTTTTGAAAACACGCGAACATTTCACGTCGTCAGTGCCCCCTGGAGGCACGACACGGTAGTGAAGCCCCCTGGCGGCCGGCGCAGTCACGTCCTCCAGAATAGCGGGTTCTGCTCGAGGCGTCTGCGGAACGTCATGTACCAGTTTTGCAGCACGCTAAGCGGCAGCGTCGCCTCGCCGGCAGAAGGCGTCGCCGTCGATGCAAACGACGACGCGTAGTTGAAGAGGCTCTCCAGCGTCTTGTTCGCAAACTCGGTGAACGTGTCCGAGGTGGAGACGGCGGCGCCACCTGCTGGGACCTGCGCTGCTAGCTGGTCGAGAGGTTCGACGGAGATGCCGATCTGCGCTAGGTGGTGCGCCGGCGCGGCGCCAAACGGGTTCGCGATGTCCTCGCCACCTGGTGGCAAAACATAGCGGAATTACACGCTGCGATACGACGATGATCGGTTAGTGTTTCCACATCCGATTTACTTTTTTGGGGGGGTTCGCATTCGGTAAATAAATGGAATATTTGGTTAATAAACAGAATTTTACCTAATGTTATAATATGCATAATTTTCTCGTCAGATCGGGCATGGGTTAAAGGATCTGGTAAATTTCGATGTTTAATGTAGATTAGATATATTTTCTAACAATATTTGAAAAGCTGTTGACGATCGTTTGCTTACAATTAATTACGATTGTTCCGCTGGTGGCGCCACTACATTCACATCTACAGTGATCTACTAGTGAAGTTACTCGTGCAATGCAAATCTTTATCTGCTTCACAGTCATTAATTTAAGGGATGAAGGACTATGCCATTGCATTCTATATTTCATATAGATTTTAGTTTTAGTAGACTGTGCATGTATTTATCATAAACGAAAAGTCGTACATAGTAAAAAACAGTTGACAATATTTGGCATCTTTGCATCTAATTTACATTATCATTAACAAACTTAATGATAACAAACTTAATCATTTGGCATATCTTCAGACGATCTAAAGGCAATAAGTAGATTCTGATTTTCACGTAAACTTGCTTGATAGATAACCGACGCAACGTACTAAGTACTAATATCTAAGAGATGTCATGAGGCCCACAGGATATACGTATTTTTATGAGTTTTGAGGACATTCTAATCGAATTAATGGCTAAGTGGTATTGTATATGTTCTCATGTTATCCAGGCACATGATTTCACAGAGGGATTACGGCAAGTTAGGCCACGGCACAATTATGCCTACGGTAGAATCTCACAGTTGAACGTGGTTTGGCGAATGTCATGACATTTGATATTTGATAATGCCACATAGTGATTGACATGTGATAATAGATAGTGCCAACGTGATCCCCCTCATGCAGCACACTGTGATTTGAAAATGGTGTTGGTTGAATCCTGTTTGTTCACGAACATCAGTGTGCGATGCACATGTCGTACCAGCGGTAACAACCTGTTCAGGGCGAGGGGTTACTCGATACCCCGGGAGCCTAATGAAAGTGATCTGATGACAGCTTGGCAAATAAGCCGTGATTACAGTTCTTCAGATGACGGGAATCAATCTGAAGGATTACAATAGTAATCAGATGACATATACCATCTTCGCAAACTTCAGCCTTTTTCTCATCATCCTACAATGATCCGCGGGAGATTGTCACCTCTGATTTTAAATGAATTCTGAATCAATTTAATACCGCCGTATATGCTCCCCTCTCCCACCCGTGATGGCAATTGAAGGATGGCTAACAGCAAGCGTGTGCTTTGTCAGGTCACTCACTCTTTTTCAACGAGGAAAGCTTGAATATGGCGCTGGGCTTGTTATTCGAGATGTGTCCCAGCAATTGCCACCGGGCGGCGCCACTAGGATCCGGCCAACTGAAGTACACTGCAAGCAGAGATCGTCTTCGTAGACTGGGCTGCGACAGTGGCAGACACACGGTTATAGCAGCTTCACCGTCACCGAGTAATGGGGAGGGTCACCACCGTCACTGACAAAATGTTGTTACAAGATCGTCACAGTAAATCGCCGAGTACTTCGTCTGCTGGGAGGAGCAGGCGACCGGGATATTATGACTCGCGTCGTAACGCGTTGCGTGCGTGGATGCATGCATGGGGGTGCGCGCGAGTGTGCGTGCATGTCCTGCGTGCGTGGGTGAGCGGGTGCGTGGCGTGCGTGGCTGGGTGGGTGGGCGCATGCGTATGTCATGCCTGCATGGGTAGGTGCATGCTTGCATGCCTGCTTGGCTGGGTGCGTGCGTGGGTGTACGCATGTATGTCGTGCGTGCATGCATGGGTGGGTGCGTACGTGCGTGGGTGTATGTGTGTATGTCATGCATGCATGCGTGGGTGGGTGCGTGTGTGGATGCATACATGTGTGCGTGCATAAGTGCGTGGGTGGGTGCGTGGGTGGGTGCATATGTGCATGTCGTACATGCATGAGTGGGTGCATGGGTGGGTGCATGCGTGGGTGGGTGCGTGGGTGCATGTCGTACCTGCATGGGTGGATGTGTGCATCTACAGCGTGTATGTCGTATGTGTGTACCATGTGTGCATGCATACGTGTGTGGGTATGTGCGTGTGTGGATGCATACATGCATGGGTGGGTGCGTGGGTGGGTGCATGTGTGCATGTCGTACCTGCATGGGTGGGTGCATGGGTGGGTGCATGCGTCTACAGCGTGTATGTCGTATGTGCGTGCATACGTCCGTGGGTGCATGTGTACATGAGTGCATGGGTGTGTGTGCGTCAATGCATGTATGTCGTATGTGTGTGTCATGCGTGCTTGCATACGTGCTTGCATACGTGCGCGTGCGTGAGTCATGAACATCACCTGCGCCACCGTGCGTGTCTGGAAACGGCTGCAGACCAGTGAGAAATACGGCGACGTGATTCACGGAGTCTGCGTCCTGCACGTCGAAGAGAAACTGCGTCTCGCTAACCTGCGTGCACTCGGTTTGCACCTGGAAAAGAAATGACACATGCAGCATCAATACAAATTTAGATAAATATATATATACAGACATTTGGGAAAAACATACATCTCTCTCTCTTCGCTCTCTCTCTCTCTCTATCTCTCTCTCTCTCTCTCTCTCTCTCTCTCTCTCTCTCTATATATATATATATAGCAACCATAGCAACCATAGCACAGAAACACTAGAACAAATTTTCGAATATTTCATTTTGGAATTAACAGTAATGCACAAACTAGTGCACAAAATTGAATAAGCCACAGCACGCACAATCAGTGGATTGGTGAACACGTACACATGTTCAGAAGTTTGTGTCACACTCATATGAATCCAACCAAGTATGAAAAACTCCCTAGAGACTAGAACTGACAGTAGTTTCTATGGTGTGTAACATTATGGCATGGGTAAAAATACACCCACTCACACATATATATATATATGAATGTTACAATCAATTAATCGATCATGGTTTTTTTGAAATTGGACTCGTTGTATCTGTTTACTCGGCCACAGTATAATTGTGCCACTCACCGACTGAATGAATCTGAGCATAATTCCACAATTCCGCATATAAACACTGTCTATATACATACCGTTTAAAGAAAACACTTTGTCAATTTGTACTGCACGTTGTATTCGAATCAAACCGAGTCTAGTTCCTAAACACGTAATGATGAAATCGATCATTCATCAATCATGATCAGCTTTTTCGATGAGAGCAATGTCCAATCTGGATTTTTGAACTGCTTCACAACACTAAGAGATTCGAGGTAAATAGCACGTAGGACAGACCGAACACGTACGTACCAGTCTCCCGGCCACAAGTATCGCAAACATGTCTGTTCCAGGCGGCACATCAAAGATAAACCACTTAAAAGAGAGGTGAAAAGCTCCCGCATCTGTAGCTGCAAAGCAATCAGCCAGTGACTCCGTAAGGCGATATGTTAGATGTGCAGTCCATCATCCACAATCCATCATTAGAGATCATTAAGGTCAGAGTGAGGCTGTGACATCCTAACAAGGGGGCAGATGATAAGGATTGGGTGACGTGATACTATCAATTAAAGGATATTTATAGATATTAATAGCTCTTGTTGCTATGTGACAAGAGTCAGTGTGAGAGGGTGCTATCAGAAAAAGATTGGGGTGGGGAGATATGAAAAATGTTAAAAGTTCCTGAAACATACCATAGTCTACCATTTCATCCAATATAAACTATGACTCTTGACCTCTTTCCATGTTCAACTGAAGGCATACTTCTTTCACTAAGACGCTATACAACGAATAGCGTTAAGCTTCTTTTCTTCATGATCGATATATACTCAGAACAATGGAATTCGCAGCTAAAAGCGCAGTTTTCCTCAGTAACAACGGCCAATAAAACTGGGAAAATGTTACCACACCACACTCAAATTAAGCACGTTTCTAAGTTCACTCCTACTATCTATTTCAACATGAATCACACATAGAATTTTTTTAACAATCGCATGTTATCACTGCCACAGCTATATATATAAGGCTATGTAACGAGATGTAAATGCTATTTTCAGCCGTGCGGCAATTTGAACTATCACTGGCAGATGACAGCTCTAAAACGGTTGATGCTGATGGATACTGGCTTAAGCCTAGCGCAAACTTGCGACTTTTGGTTGCTCGTCGCTGCAACCTGCAACCGCATGCGATCGGTCGCTCGCTTCACCGTGTGTGCGCACACATGCGATTTCGAAGCGATTGGGAGCGACGAGTTGCTGAAAATCAAACCACTCGTTACAAGCGACCAGAATCGCTACGAGTTGCAGTTGCACGTTCCCGCAGACATGGCGATTTCACAGCAATTTCGACTGCGATTCTAGAATCGCAGCCGAGTTGCATGGAAAAGTCGCAAGTCTGCACTAAGCTTTAGTGAAAACCGAGAATATGCTGGTTGTATCATGTCTCTGACGTCAGCCGTGGCTCACAACACGTGTACGCGGGCAATTAAAACGTTCTGCAAGTTCACATGCATCGTTATATATGGAGAAATGAGTATGTACAGAGGTGGCGGAGGAACTTGTACTAACTAGGTATCATATGACACGAACGACTTGAGTTACATTTCTATAAATTCTAGCTATTATAGACACATGTCTTAGCCTTAATCTCTGTGAATTTTGAGTCTATTGAAGCACGATTAGTCTAATTAATTAATGAAATAGCACTCGGGTACCTGTCATGGCTATATACACGCTCGGACTGATCGGCTATGATCGGTGAAAACCGAAAGCATACATTCTATTTTTATCGCTACCAACACAGTCGGAGCATTCCTGTTTAGACGCTATGTTTGATCAATCTAAAATTTGATGCGCTGCCGGCTTTACCAACCCGCATCCCTTCGTGACTTTTCCTTTGGGGCGGGAGGGTGGGGGATGGGGAAGGGGAGGGGTTTAATAGCAAAGCAGTTACTCCTTTGTTACAGTCAACAAATTATCGTTTATACCTCTCCTCTATGAGGACCGGTCCAACGGTTATCCGACGACTTACTCTTCAACTGTCAGCAGAAGGGACATATTCTATGGTCTTTCAATAAAGCATAAAAATTCTCAAGGTCACCGTGAACACAAAAAGTTATTCTCACTCGCTCTCCCGTCAGACCATGTCTCAGAAAATGTCTACCAATCTGCCCTGTGCTCATTGACCGTCTCTGACACTGATGACCATACCATTTCGGCAACACGCAGCTTATTCCTCTACCATTCGATTGACTATATGCACCGACTAAATCACGAGCCTTCAGGTCGAGCCGTTTCAGAATTTGTGCCCCTCTGCATTTCTCGCCTATGCTAAGTAAAGGAGTGCAAATTGTTCCGCCCCTTCCTTTTACACTCGTTGACCTTTGACTTTGACATTTGACCCAGCTTCGTACATCCAACTCGTTTTTGGACATCCCCCCAACACCGGAATATCGTGACCTGAGACGTCGAGACGTTAAATTTGTGGGTCAACTGTGACTCGGCCGGACGACGATCCGGATCGGACGATCGACTCATTGGATTCTACAGCTGCATCTGACTATGTCAGATGAGGCTAAAAGTAAATAAACACTGAAATTATTTACTACGCCAAAGTCTTAAATGTGTTACTACTCTACTTTCGCTATTATTGGCCCGTTAATGCAATGTCAATATGGTCATTCTGCAACACACAGTACACCGCACCACGCCCTGTCACCGCGCCTGCTCATGGGCCCCACCCCCCCCCAGAGGGGCGGGCCCCGGAGGGGCGCGTGACCCCAGAGGCAGGCGCGCCCGGATCGGCGAAACCGGGTACGGCTGTGGCGGCCCCACCCGGCCGTTATAGGTCGCCCGAGCACGCTGAGTGTGGTCCCCCGGGCCTGGGCGAGCGACGGGGCGCGGGGCAGACGGGGCGGGAGGGCGCGGTGAAGGGTGAGCGGGGCGGAGGATCGGCCCACCGCCCCGCCCCCGGGGGGACGCCGAGTCCACACCAACGCACACGACACACACCCAACCACGCCGCAGCCACCGGACGCGCGCCGCGGGGCCTGGGGGCCGCGCGGCGCGCCGCGGGTCGCGGGAAACAACACACACAAGTGCTATGATATACTACACACCAAACAACATAACAAATATTACACAACTTGGAAATTTCACGCATCCGGCGACGGAACGTGGTGGGGCCGTTTTGGGCAATATAAAAACATCTTTAGATTGCACAAACAAAAATACATAACAAAAAACAGAAAAACCAAGGGGCTTAGCACAAACATAATTATTCGATTTCAAAGTTTAGTCATAACTATATCATTCGATCAGGGTCGTATACTGTCTTTCTCAATGTGTTTGCATCCTTTTTATAATTAATAAATTGGAGCTTAAATATAGAATAAATCCTCGCTAATGTCTTCTCTAATAATAATAGTTCTGCACAGCACGCACGTGCCATCAGGGAGTTGACACACCTCACCATATGGAGGACAGGGAGGGGCGATACGGTGCCCGGCGACCCCCGACGCCCAGAGCGGCCGGGCGCCCATCGCGCGAGGGTGACGTCCCGGTCCCGGATAGGTCGCGGACGTGCCGCGCAAGGGCCAAGAATGCGACGGCACGGCAGGCGATGATAAGGTGTTGCCCTACGCCCGCTGCGGCCCGTTCCTCCTGGGCCCCTAGCGGCACCGCCGCCTCCGCGGCCGCGGGGCGCGGGGGCGGCGAGCGGTCGGGGTGCCCGCCCGCCTCCGGGCCGCCCGTGGAGCCGCAGGGGCTAGGCCGCCCCGGTCCAGGGGCTGAGCCAGCTGGCCCGGCCGCTGCCCCCGCGCCGGGGCGCACCGGCGACAAAAACACAGACGACGGAGAGGGGCAACCGAGCCGCTAGTCGAGTATGAGCGGCTTGTTGAATACCCGGAGAGACTCTGTTTTTCAGTTGGACCAATGCTAGAGATTGAGTCCACAGGACTACGAACGTCCGTCAGTTTGGGCAGCAGCAATCATTGGTGTAACAATCTTGAGATTGCGTGCCGATTCGCACCTACGTTGTGGTAACGACAGCCTACCGCGAGCGCTTGCGGAGAGCGGAGTCGCTATAGGCCCTTACGGTCCGTACATCCATGCTCATCACAGTGGAGTCTTGCGACACGTACACCATTATTGTGCAATGGACGCTCTGACTTGATGCCACTGGGTGTGTGTGTGAGAGAGAGAGAGAGAGAAGAGAGAGAGAGAGAGAGAGCGAGAGATAGAGAGAGAGAGAGAGAGAGAGAGAAAGAGAGAGACACGAGATAGATAGAGGAACGAGAGAGAGAGAGACGCTGGGCGGGGGGGCCGTGTGTGTGAAGAGAGAGAGTAGAGAGGCAAGAGAAGACGGGATGAAAGTATACGACGGCAGCATAGCGTCATTGCGCAATCATGCGTGTACGGCGATTGGCGCATCACTGTGTGAGCTGGATGTGGAACAGGGTATGACTAAAGCTAGTCGACCGGTGGCGGGGCGTTTCTCGGACGCGATAGCGGACAACTGTCGAAACAACACAGTTGACAGTGTTAAGCAGTTGTTTTGTACATTATACCGCTGTGGCTATACTGCGGCAGCCGGCACGGGGTGTTCGTTTCTGAATAGCCCGCATTCCTAACTCCTAACTCGTAACCGCCTAACCTCTAACTGCTAACCCTAACCCGCAACCTAACTAACCTAAATCCTAATCTAACCTTGTTACTTGAGATAACACTAAAATTAAAAACTGGCCCGGCATTCCGGTAGGCAAATACGAAGACTGACGAGAGTGCCCGGCAGCGTCTAGATTATATGCCGGCTGCCAGGGCATATAGCTCACTCTGTACATTATTATTATATAATGATTATTGTAGTCTAACGACAGTAACGTGTGTAAGTACCCGTACGTAACGTCAACAGTGTACGTACATTAGGGTATTCTAACCTTATCAATACGTTTCTTGGAGCTAACAGTGGCCCTAAACACTGGACCAGGAGTGTTGTATGTTGCCTATTTAGAAGTAATATTGGCGTGGCATTAAGTATTAGAAATAAGAGCACTGTTTTAATTTGTTTACCTGTGCACGTCTAGCCGCGAACTTGGCCGTGAACTGGCCGTAAAATGCCTACTAGCGCCGCCGCTTTGGCCCGCTTTTATCCGGTATTCACTTCCGTCAACCATTTAGGTAGTGTATCAATACGCCTCGCAGCAACTTGACTTTTCAAAAATGCCAAAAAAAGGTTTAGTAGCAATTTTAGCATTTGCTGAAAATATGTACAGCAAAGGTGTATGACTTTTAATAGCCAGTAGAAACACCATGACGGATTTCATACTTCTGGGAACTAGTTTGTCTGGCGGAATATGCTTGTTTTGGTGACTGCTCGGTTTTTGCGAAAGTTCTCGCAAAATGTTTTGAAGATGCTCTGAATAGTGAATAAGCAGTTTCAGTTTGGTACTGCTCTCTTCGAATATCGGAAGAGATGAAGTCCTTCCACGTACACCAGGCGCTCTCCATACTTGTTATGTCAGTGTTGTTGAAATGTAATTGCCATGTAGGCCGATCCGATGACTTGTTAAGTTGTTTTTGCCAGGTAAATCATTCTCTCAGTGTCTTGCCGCAGGCGTAGCTCTAGTACTATAGCCCGCGGATCGCTGCCGCAGGGCTATAGCACATTCTGCCATAGATGTAATCTAAGCAAATGCCATGGTCCAACTGATGTGACCAGAAATTTATCCCCAAAACGTAAAATGATCGGGCTTTTTAACACTTATCTATCAACATGGACATCTCACCTATCTTTTTGAACACTTCCACAACTTCACAGCAGGTATTTATGCTGTTATTCCTCAAAGTCTTAGCACTACTGCCACTGGTGTTTTGTTTTCAAATGCGGTTGCTCTGCTTATGTGTGCACGCGTGACTCTTCAGTGCTAAGAGCCTAAGACTTTGAGGAATAACAGCATAAATACCTTGTGTAAAGTTGTGGAAGTGTTCAAAAAGATAGGTGAGATGTCCATGTTGATAGATGACATGATGACCATGTCCATGATGTTAAAAAGCCCGATCATTTTACGTTTTGGGGATAAATTTTTGGTCACATCAGTTGGACCATTTGCTTAGATTACATCTATGGCAGAATGTGCTATAGCCCTGCGGCAGCGATCCGCGGGCTATAGTACTAGAGCTACCGCAGGCGCAACTCCTGTACGCGGGGTATCGCGCGAAATTCCGGACGTGTGCGAAATACTGATTGTGTGATATCAAGAGCTCCTGTCATAATAGAGAAGAGCATGACACCGTTTTAACAGCGTTTTGCATAGTTTTCAACTAGTAAATATTCTATCAATATGTGAATAAATATATTCAAACTTTACCTTGTTTTCGTCTATGATTTTCCCTTAATCATATGACACCACCAATTTACCTGTATGTGTATGTGTATGTGTTCTTCAAGAAAGTTCTTTGAATACGACACGGTTTCACACAGTTTTCCCAACAATTCGCATCTGAGCGGCACATGTTGATATGCGACGGCAGCACCAGGTTGTAACTACGGGACGCTGGGGGCTGTTGGGGATATTAGGTATAAGCACAGTATAACAGCACTTGTTTCGCTTCCTTATCATCAGGAACACGATGGCAACACAGCTAAAATCAGCTGCTAGCTTGCTGTGAGCACTTCTTTCTAGCGCGCTGGAAACACTACACGCTGAATACAATTCGATGCCTAATATCCCCAGCATTCCGTCATAGACAATAGAACACTAATCCGATAATAAACTTGCGCCGAATAGATGCGAACATTTGGGAAAACTGTGTGAAACCGTGTCGTATTCAAAGAAATTTTTTGAAGAACACATACGATTTTCAGGTAAATTGGTGGTGTCATAATGATTAAGGGAAAATTGTAGATGAAAACAAGGTAAAGTTTGAATATATTTATTCACTTATTGATAGAATATTTACAAGTTGAAAACGCTGTTAAAACGGTGTCATACTCTTCTCTATTATGAGCTCTTGATGATATACTATCATATAGGATGCGTATGCGCATGTGTGACGACCCGACCAATCACAGCTCGCATTTGTGTTACGATAAGTTGTGTAAACTTGGACGAACACAAACTGTGTTGTAATCAGTGTTCGAAATTCACGTCGGCCCGTCGGCCCGCCACCGACAGTTTCGATGCCGGGCCTACAGCTTCTTGATACAACAAGCCCGCTGATCCTACAGCTATTTGATCACCGAAAATTCGAAACACTGAGAAACTGTTACCTGTATAAATCTGTTCATGCATATTAACTTCCAGGGGTATTTATTTGAAAACTAATCCGTTATAAACCGTGACATACATGTAAACAATGCGTTCGCCCACTGCAATCAACTTTAGTTGGCATTCAAGAAACGTGCGTGGGATGTTCGGACGCACAGGTTAGCACAGGTTCCTGAATCCAGTAGCAGCGTTGGCAAAAATCGATAAGAAGTAGGTGGAGCTTACTTTTGGCCAGTGGTAGTGAACCCTACATTGTGTTGGCCAGGGTTTATTTACGTGCACGGGTAATACGTGCACGGGTTGTGGAGTAATTCTCACATCCCCGCGCAGATCGATTTTGGGGTTCTCTATCTCATTTCATTGTACACACTCCTTACCCTGCGTTATAGGCTACCTTGTTCTTACAGCTCGGGAGGGGGTGTTTACAAATACTAAACTTAATAAACAGGATAATAGGGCCCTTCTGTTCTCTCTCCCTCTCTTTTTCCCTCTTTCTCTCCTTCCTCTCTCTCTCACACACACTCTCTCTTCTCTCTCTCTCTCTCCTCTCTCTCTCTCTCTCTCTCTCTCTCTCTCTCTCTCTCTCTCTCTCTCTCTCTCTCTCTCTCTCTCTCCTCTCTCTCTCCTTTTTCTCCTCTCCTCTTCTTTTCTTTTTTTTAAATGTTTGTTTGGGACAGAGGCAAGGGGGGTGTTTAACACCCCAAACACCCCCCCTGCGTACGCCACTGGCTCTAGTACTATAGCTCTTTGCTCCGCCACGCCCTGCCCTGCGGCGGAGCGAAGGGCTATAGTACTAGAGCTACATAATGCACAGCAGTTGATCGTTCAGTTAATTACATGACCATCATTCTGGTCTCCTAATGAACTAGTGCTACTTTCTTGTCAGCCCTGAACATCATATATGAAATCTCTCGTAACCTCGAAAATAATTGTCTTCAAAGTCAAAGGGACTATATCGAAGACGGAAAAAGACAAAGTTGATCAACACTGCGGATTGCAGTAGAAAAAGCCTCAAATTTGCAGTTTACTAAAGAGGAAGCAGTCATATATGGCATACTGCTATAAATATTAGCATAACATAACATTGGTTTGGCGCTAGCAATTTAATGATTTACTCTAGTCGTGCGGCCATTTAATATCCTACCTTGCCCTCCATTTCTTTTCCTTATACTCTCTCTTTCATTGAACAATGGCTAGTTTGTGTGTGTGTAATGTTTTCTGTGAGAGGCTCTGTGATACGCAGCACTGCCACTGGAAGGACAGATATTTAAAGTATTTTCCCACCCTAAACATTGCTGGATAAAATATATACAATTCATTACAAACAAATTATTTTACAGGATTTGCAGGCTATACAGATAACATGTACAAATAATTATGACGGTGAGGGGTGATAGCATATTACTGCTGAATCATCGCCTATCTTGATCATCTTCTTGATATGTATGTGTCTTATATCTCCTATATATAGTCAATCTCATTCACTTGGAACTCAAATAAATCAGAATTCTTCTCCTGAATGAAAAGACCATGTGCAAAATTTATAGTATAGGAGCATTAAAAAAAGGACCCAGAAGGGCCAATTTTTTCATAAAACCAATTGAAAAAATATCTAGCATAGTCTTGATGATAGTGGTTTTGTCACATCCATTGCTTCCAATTTAAGGGTGGGCAACGACTGTATGTGAATCACATACAATAATTTCATGCCACTAAGTGCAAAGATAGAATATTAATCTCCAAGCACTGCTATGGCCATAATTGTTACAACAGGGTGTGAAATTAACGCGAGTCCGGAGTCGAATACTCCCTGATTTTCTGTCCGAGTCCCTGATTTTACATATGCAGGAGTCCGTGTGACTCCCTGAAAATTCTGCTATACTAACTAGTTTGTTCCAGAGCACGGCCTCGCGGAATTGGCGTATTTTTTCAGCAAATGTCCAAAAACAATTTCATTTGGCAGACGTGCAACCACATGAATCTTCAAAATAAGCACACGCGTTATTGTTAATATCTTTAGTTTTGAACTTTAGACTGCGGACTCTCTCATTTTGCTGCGGACTCCCACTTTTTGAGGGGTGGACTTCCTTGTTCAAAAGTTAATTTTTACCCCGGTTACAAGTATCATAGATGTGCAAGATGTGAGTTGTCATACACGATTCTTGATAACCTAGCTCGTTACATAGATATAGCTCTTTTAGGTATGTAATTCAACAAGAATAGTGACTAACAAGACCACACAGTTATAATTTCTAAATGTCTAATAAATATCTAACATGCTAACAAATAAACAAGAAACGTGTGGCAGAAGGTAGGAAAGGTAATGAGTTTATGAGCCGTCTCTCCTTGTTGGAAAGGTGAGTTTGAGCATGTGGCTGGTTGCACACTATCAAAGTATACGATAACACTACGTATGTTCATTTTCTAGCACGACGTAATACGTATGTTCATTCTCGTATTTCTACTCATTTGCAGTAGTCTGAGCCAACTGTAGCACAGTGGGAAGTGTCGCAGATGTTATTAACTATAGTCTAGATCTAATATGTCGATAAGATATCTAATCTGATTGCGAGAAGGGTAGATATATGTTTTCATGGAGGCAGGAATTCCCGAGTTACAATGCTGCCCAGTTAACATCCCTTATCACGCAATCGGCACGGTATCTGCTGCAAGCTAATTTAAATGTTTGCTATTTGTACGTGAGGTGTATATATGGAATGCAGGTTTACAGGTAGATGTGGGTAACGGCACGTACATGCAGGTAGGTGGTTCAATGTGATGACTGCATTACTGCATACGTGTAAGAACGTGTGTGGATGGAGTCGGCACTCGCTGTGCAAATACTTGACATTCCCACCATGGTACAGCCACAGCAGCAGTTAGCTCCAGTGTCACCAAGGTTCCCAGTCTCGTTTTGTGATGATTCGATAGACGTGGCACTACAGCTAACTTGTGAGTGAGAGAATTTTAGGTTCTAAAGCTAAACATTCCCAAATAGACATTCTATACAGGATGCTGGTGACAAGGTTGTGTGCTCAGCTGCTTGTGTTCTTGTGTCTACAAGAAATGCTGCCAATAACTCTAGGTACTGCGGCCCTATCGAAAACTCCATTCGAATTGGTAATTATGCATCCAATAATGTATGTATTGTATGTTTTTCCTTGTCCTGTGTGGGCAGATGCTGTTTGTATCTGAACATGTGTTCGAATATCTGTCCAATATGTAGGTTGGAAGCAGGAAAAGTATGATGGAAAGCGTAACACGGTACTAGATGTAGACTCGCGTAGTTGGCCGAACAAACTGCTTGCAATTCTCCCGACATGACCTCGCGGAAACTGGGTCATCGTTTTGTCCCTGGGCATTCTCGCTCTCTAAGTTAACTGCCACTTCCTACGAGGAAGTAGCACAAAGCGCGACGCAAATACCGATGATGCACGCATCGCGGGCACCTCCTGCCGTGATCTCTCATGTGTGCACAGTCTATACCTGCGCGACATTGGGGCTCTGACCTCTGACCTCTGCTTGCAGCTGGTGGGACAGGTGGACGACTGCGGCTGTGACATCAACACCGTCGATCACTTCAACAATGCGAGGATATGGCCTCTGCTGCAACCGCTGTTGAACAGGGACTACTTTCGCTTCTTCAAGGTAGAGTGGCTCCCGGACCAATTAATTGACTCGTTAGCCTTGTCGTAACGAGTTTTCTGATTGTGTGCGCCATGCTTGGTGCCAGCTAGCGTCATTGGCATCAAAGCGAGACAGTTAATGTGAGGAGAGACTGCTGAAAACACTAGCGGATTGCGTACATGTCTCCTGATAATAAATAGTCGAATTATCAGGTGTTTTCTTTGACCGTGTAGTTCATGTGGTAAATTTATAACAGTAAAAGTTGCCCACATGCAGAGGGCCCCCATTTTCTGATCGGTTTTCCTCTTTTTGAGTGCAATAATATATGCAATAATTAAAACCATAGTCATCATTGAATCAACAAAATACTAACGATCGTTGTTATTGTTATCTTTATTTTTCTTCTTATTGTTGTTGTTATTGTTGTTTTCTTAGGTTAATCTCAACAACGGCTGTCCCTTCTGGCCGGATGACTCGCAGTGTTCCATAGAAGCCTGCTCAGTGGACGCTTGCAAGGACGTATGACCGATTCTTCCTTTTGTTTTCTTTCTCCATCCTTCCTTTCCTTTTTGGTTCTTGTTAGCTTCTTTTAACTGCCACTATCTATCTAGAAACTAACACGTCATTTCGAAGGGAAAATTTTCACAAAAAGACGTGCAGAGAAAAGCTGCAAGTTTTCATGTGTCTGTAGTAGATGATTGCGTCTAACCTTTGTAAAAGAATGGACCATGTATTTATATATTGATAGCCTTCATGGCTTGACATTGCAGGAGGATGTACCGGGTGGCCTCTTGCAGAATGGAAATGGCCAGGGGAACCAATATAAGGTAAGCCCCCTTGCAACAAAATCCCTTCATGTGCGAATGCCTTCGGAGTTCTGAAATGCAGTCGAAAACGTCTGCGCTGTTTCTTCGTGTCCGTTATGTGTTAAGAAAGAGACGAGTGCAAAGTTGGGGAATAAGTTGTAGGTGGATTTTACACCGAATTCGTGTTGCTCCGATTCTGTGTAACGTCATTTGTGACATTTGCGACAAGTCGACGCTTGTCAGGTGTGGTTTCAAATGTATGTGTTTCAACGACGGACTCACTCGTCACAGGACTGGCTTTTTTCGGTGCAGTAAAACACTTGGACAAAGCATTTTTTTATTAATTCCAGGTATAAATATATATATATATATGTCTGTGTGTGTGCTTATATTTAAAGCTGTGCCGAATTTCTTAGAGCTTGCATCGATCCCGCTCCTCGTCTCACCATAATAGCGAGTTTTGGCTTGCGCTGCGCAAGTCGTGAGCGTGCTTTAATGCGCGGTCGCCGCATATTGGCTGTTTTTTTATCATTGCCAGTACTCGGCAGAGGCGCAGGAGAGCAGCGAGGCGTGCGTGGGCAGCCCGGAGAGCGGACAGCCGGCGTGCACGGGCAGCCAGCCGGGCCGCGTGGTTGAGCAGGAGGGCAGGAAGATGACCGAGAAGCCAGCGTGTGCGGAGGAGGAGGGCAAGGAGCTTGGTGCCTTGGATCCGACGATCAGGTGAGAGTGAGAATGTGTGTCAGATAGAGCAGGAGTATATATGTTAATAGATAGAGCAAGAGTATGTGTTAGATAGTGCTAGAGTATGTGTTAATAGATAGAGCAAGAGTATGTGTTAGATAGTGCTAGAGTATGTGTTGGATAGAGCAGGAGTATGTGTTAGATAGTGCTAGCAGCTATTTTAATAGATAGAGCAAGAGTATGTGTTAGATAGTGCTAGAGTATGTGTTGGATAGAGCAAGAATGTGTGTTAGATGGAGCAAGAATGTGTGTTAGATAGAGCAAGAATGTGTGTGTTAGATGAGCAAGAATATTTGTCAGATAGAGTAAGAATATGTGTCAGGTAGAGTCTGAACCTTTCGTGTAGAATCAGAATGCATCAGGTAGATGACAATGAATGCTGGGTGGTTCCTTTGAGAATCTTTCCTCGGTGTAGGAATGTGTTTGGAGTGTCACTGGGGTATAGGGAAAAACACTGCTGTTAGTGATTTAGATCAAGAATAAGTGTAGGGTAGGTGCCCAGTGTCTGTCCAACAGTTAAAGACGTCTGATTGGTGGCACATAATAATAATAATTTTCCGGCTTGCACATCATCTCCCCATCCACTATCTATTTGGCTGGCCACATGAACTCCCAGCATTCCCTATCCAGTATCTGATTGGTGGCACATGAACTCCCAGCATTCCCTATCCAGTATCTGATTGGTGGCACGTGAACTCCCAGCATTCTCCATGCATAATCTGACTGGATGTGTGTGTGTTTGCAGCAAGGAAACCCTGGAAGCGATTCAGACTTGGAAGCAGTTCGACGATGCGCAGGACATGTTCTGCCAGATAGATGGTATGCTTGCAATATAATACATGCAGGCAGGACAACGATGGGCTGATCAACTTAACTCGTGTTATTGATTATGTGTCTTACTAAAGTTCTTCCTCTGATCACATATGTTGCTCATGTTAATTGTTTTGTCACGAATCTTACTCAAGTCACTTATTTAGTCGCGTATCTTTCTCAAATTAATTTGTTACACAAGTTATTTTGTCGTGTACCCTACTCGAATTACTCGGTTTCCTCACGTGTGCAACGTATTACTCATTCCGTCGCGTATCTTGCACTAGTTGCTCATTTCGTGGCATGTTGTATTGATATCGCAACGCGTGTGTGTGCACGTGTGTGCACGCATGTGTGCGTGTGTGCGCGCATGGGCCGTGATTGTCGCTCGTTGTCTCACACAGACGAGACGTCAGGCGAATACGTTGACCTGCTGCTCAACCCGGAACGCTACACGGGATATCGGGGCGCATCAGCTCTCCGCATCTGGAGGACGATCTACGAAGAAAACTGCTTCAAGTGCGTATTTTATTATTATTGAATCTTTATTGCGTGTAATTAAAATGCAAATTCACGTAATGAAGACAGTCTTTTTCATGGAGAAAAAAAATCTGATTGGTGCAATAGGCGTGCACGCAGGGTCGCAAATATCGCCATGATTCCGGCGATGGTTGCCAGGTTTGCTTTTTCGTATTTGCTGCGGCACGTCGAAAATTCCACAAGGTGCTGCGCCTCGAAAATTTTACGAGGTCCATGACGGTCCATGCAGTCGCTGCCTTGCCTTGTTTGCACTCGTGCCCTTCCCATTTAAACCTCTATTAGTAGGTATTGCCATTATAACCACAAGTTATGTACTTATCTCTCCCTGTTCCACAGAAAAAAGTGGCGATGAAAAGTTAGCTCCGTTCCCTGGAGCGATATGTTTGCCTTATTACCCCAGCCTTAGCAACCTGAAGTTTCTGACTAAACCCGTAGCGAGGCTAACCTCAGCCCCAAAAAATCGATCCCTATGTGCATACCTGGGATCTTACTCTGACCATACGGATGCTCGATCGAAAGACTTGCAGAGATTCGGTCATCATTTCACCCAAATCGAGCACGTGGGTGTTGACTAATGTGCACGTATCGTTGTTACTGATTGCACAAGTCCGCGTTGGTAGCATTCGAAATGCGAACCTGTAAGTGGCAATTTCAGTTGCCGGTTTTCGGTTCTTCGAAACGATGACTCCAACTCTCCAGGACACTGACGTTCTGTTGCGCGGATTGCTGGTTTACCGCGGAGGCGAGAAATCGCTGGTCGCGTAATGTGAGTGCGGCATCTGAAATGGCTAGAATCTTACTTTTAAATTTCTTTTTAAAATACTTTTTTCAAGTTTTCCCACGTCTCTTCACGTTGCCTCGATGTATTTTTATTACAGACCAAAGCCGGGATACGGCGACTACATCACGTCACGGACTGTGGGAGGTAAGCACGAAGGCGCGGCGCGTGAGAGAGCGTTTCAGTCGTGCTTGCATGTAACGGTCGTTAGAGAATTGGAGTAACCTGTCGTCTGCATTCACGGTTGTTGCGCGAGCGAGCGTTCAACCAGTCGCTGTCGCTACTTGCAGATCTGTGCCTGGAGAAGAGGGCGTTTTTCCGTGCGGTGTCCGGCCTGCATGCCAGCATCAACATCCACCTGTGCGCCGATTACCTGTTTCCAGGTGCGTGTTTACAGTAGGGTGGGATGGTCAACCTGTGTATCTGTCTTCCCAGGTGCATGTTTAAAGTAGGATGGGATGCTTAACCTTTTGCATCTGTCTATTCATGTGCGTTTATTAGAGTAGGGTGTGATGGTTACTATGCGTTACATCCGTCTACCCACAATATGTGGTTATTATTCTAGGAGGTTGATATACTTCTCTATGCCGGGGTTATGTCTTCCCAGGTTCACGTTAATAGTACGCTGAGGTACTTGCCTGTGTCATGAATCTGTCTTCCAACGACGTGTGTTTATGGTTGGATGGATACGGTGTGATTAATGCCTGGCCACTACCGTCATTATGAGGCGTTTGATTTACACAATCAAACATTCATGTTTATATGCTGTAAAAAATGCAAGTGAAATGTCAATCTGCGTGTACCTGAGCGAAAAATGTAATGTTGTTTTTATAATTTTCCAACCGATTTCTAGATAGATTGTGTGAGTTGTGCTTCACATGTTGACTTTAACCAGTTCAATTGCTTGCATGTGTGCAGGTTTGGGACAGCTTACCCCTCCCAAGTGGGGACCCAACCCAGAAGAGTTTAGACGCCGGTTCGACCCAGTGTTTACCGATGGCGAGGGCCCACAAAGGCTCAAGAACCTTTACTTTGTTTACCTACTGGAACTGAGAGCTCTTGCAAAGGCTGCACCCTACTTTGAATCGGTAGGCAGTTTTATAGTGAAATCGACCCCACATCACCATGCAACATCTACATGTACAGAACTATGCTAAACCTACATGTACAAAACTATTCTAAACCTACATGTATATAACTATGCTAAACCTACATGTACATAACTATTCTGAACCTACATGTACATAACTATGCTAAATCTACATGTATATAACTATGCTAAACCTACATGTACATAACTATGCTAAACCTACATGTACATAACTATGCTAAACCTACATGTTCATAACTATGCTAAACTTACATATATGTAACTATACTAAACATACATGTACTCAACTATGCTAATGCTATGTGTATGCAACTGCTAAAAGTCTACTACATAACAATGCTAAACCTACGTGTGTGAAATGTATAGCCTACTGCATGTCAGCTGTGCTAGGAATTCCCCAGTTCACGGTGCTTTGCCTATCTTGTATGTTGCAGGAGGATTTCTACAGTGGAGACTCGGTAGAAGATGCTGAGGTTACGCAGATAGTGTCTCAGCTGCTCAACATTGTAAGGTACGTGAGGGACACTCCTGCAGCATGCTCTCACCTTGTCATCCCCAGAGCGACCATAACCCGCCCACCTCACACCCTCTTCCCTTACCATCACGTCCTTCAGTTTACGCTGTGCACCATTCCCATCCCCACCAGCCATCACTACCATCCCTAACTATCCCTAACCATCCCTAACCATCCCTTCCATCACTACCATTTCCATAACACCTGCCCCCTTTAGCACAAGTACCCATACCAGGACCATATCATGCAACTGTGCCCCATAACCACTGCCCTCCTTCGCGACCATTTCCATGATAACTGCCCCATCAAAGCCGCTACCACTCCCAACCCTCCCGCGCGCATCGCCTACCTCTTGCACCACTGCCCCTTATCACCCACACGTAACCACATTCCTCATTCAAAACGAACCTCGAAGAATATCAGCCTATCCTGACATAAAAGACCAGACCCCACCATACATCCATCACTGGAAACAACAAATATCGTAGCTCGGTGACACCGCAGGTCCGCATTTAAAGTCTGGTGTCTCTTCGAGAAAACGAAGCCCCGTGCACCAGCGCGACGATAACTTTCAGAGTGTTTCTGCGAATTTCAGGTCGTTTCCGAACAACTTTGACGAGAGCGTCATGTTTCAAGGTGACGTGGAGGTCGCACGGAAGCTGAAGGAAGAGTTCCGGCTTCATTTCCTCAACATCTCTCGCATCATGGACTGTGTGGGCTGCGACAAGTGCCGACTGTGGGGCAAGCTACAGGTGGGCTGTGGGGGTCAAGCTGCAGGTGGGCTGTGGGGGTCAAGCTGCAGGTGAGCTGTGGGGGTCACGCTGCAGGTGGGCTGTGGGGGTCAAGCTGCAGGTGGGCTGTGGGTCAAGCTGCATGTGGGCTGTGGGGGGCAAGCTACAGGTGGGCTGTGGGTCAAGCTGCAGGTGGGCTGTGGGTCAAGCTGCAGGTGGGCTGTGGGAGTCAAGCTGCAGGTGGGCTGTGGGGGCAAGCTACAGGTGGGCTGTGGGTCAAGCTGCAGGTGGGCTGTGGGT
>NW_014578434.1:63233-66209 GCF_000485595.1 Priapulus caudatus
CTGACAGTTCACATGTACCGTTATATGGAGAAATGAGCATGTACACAGGTGGCACATAGTGTTAGCCATCGAATAAAGTTGAAAACGAAAAATAGATGAAATTTCATGCACAACTTGGAGAGTATCCTTAAATAGCTAAGGTTTCTAATGGTTGTGAGTGAATTATCAACTATCTACGGTGTTAGTTGAGGCCATTATGACTTGGTGCTCATTGGGATGCATTGCAGTGTTTAATGCGTGATAGAGAATGGTAATCAGCAAAGGTGGGGCAGACGTCGCCAGTTCTTTTTCACTAATGTTTGATCGTTTATTTTAAATGATACTATACTGGCTATTATAATTACCTAGTGTATTTTTTCTTGGCTGTTAGGCAAGAAAATCTGTTAGGCAAGACTCTATTAAACGACATACGACAGTACATTCAATTTAACTCACTCGGTAGCTGCAATTGAGTTAGTGTTTTGTTAATATTTTTTGGCTCACATTTGCTCTCCTGCACGGCTTATCATATGTATTCGTTTATCATAAATTATTTAGCGTAATTATTGTAGTCGGCCATCGTATTAACTCTGCGTTTATTTATTTCAGGCTGTCGGAGAGCATGCAAGCCGTGGAGAGGTTTCGTAAATTGGTTCGGTAGCACCGGCTGCTAGCGCGCGGCGGCTTGTTACCGCGGGACGGTAAGCCTTCGGGATCTCTCCCACAGGAAATGTAGCCTTTTGGATCTTTCCTGTAGGAGAAGTTCACTCTGAAGGATCACTGCCGTAGTAAGTTCAGTCGGGATAACGTTTTCTGAAAGGAAGGGCAACTCGTTGGATGTCTCCCACAGGAAGTGACACATGTAGGATCTCTCCCACAGGAAGTGACACATGTAGGATCTCTCCCACAAGAAGTGCATCCTGTGGGATCTCTCCCATGGAAAGTGCAGCCTGTAGGATCTCTTCAACAGGAAGTGCAACTTGTGGGATATCTCCAACAGGAAATGCAACTTGTGAAATCTCTCCCATGGGAAGTGCAACCTGTGGAATCTCTCCCATGGGAAGTGCAACCTGTAGGATCTCTTCAACAGGAAGTGCAACTTGTGGGATATCTCCAACAGGAAGTGCAACCTGTAGGATATATCGCATGGAAAGTGACACGTGTAGGATCTTTTCTGCAGGATGTTGAACCAGTAGGATTTTCTCCATAGAAAGTTTCATCTCTAGGGTCGCTTCCACACGATCGGCAGTCTCACTCACTGGATGTCTGCTTTTGGGCTTAATGCACTTAATGTAGTTGCTATTTGGACCATTGCTATCATATCGATCCTCTGTGGCATTTCCTGTGGTGTATACCTAACATCCCCCCCCCCCAGTGCCCAGATAGCATAACGGCAAACAACGCTGTCACCTGCTAACTAGGTAGGAGGTGTGGATGGGGAAGGGGGGGACATTGAACCGATTGAGAGAGTTAACAGCTTTTGCAACATTACATTATGCTGCTGTATTGCTAGGTTCACACTGGCGATTTTTTGTCATAAAATCGAGAAATTGACGCGATTTTCAGCGATTTTTCAATTTCCCAACTCAAAATCGCTAATGTTGAGAAGTTGAAAAATTGAAAAATTGCTGTGTCTGCTTGATTTTGTCTGACACTTTGTCATGAAATCATAAAAGCGCTGCGCGCCGATTGGCCAGTTCCTACGTGTAAAAATAGTTTCGCGTCATCTCTGTCACGGCAGCACATGATACAGAAAATGGCGCCCGCCGATAAGATATAGAAGAACTGATTGAGTTGTTTGAGGCACGCACGCTCATGCGATTCTACAAGCTGCATCTGACTATGTCAGATGAGCTAAAAATCATGTTAGGGTTATTTATGATTATTAGCTAAGCTTATTTTTTAATTTTACTCCAAAATCTAGGGGCAAAATCTTCTAATAGTTTAGAGGTCAATTATGAGGTCATAATGGCCATCTGCTATGCTGTAGACAAACCAGTAACAGTTCTAAGCAGTATGGATGAAGAAGAGGCATTATCCCTGATAATCATAGCCTGTATTATTAAAAAGAAAAAGAAGAAAAAAGAGGACAGTTTGGACAAGGCCGTGGATAGCCAGGCGTGATGAATGCAGAGCATTCAGTCATGTACACGCCACAAACAATCCTTCTTGTCCGGCCGTGCGTCCGTGCGTCCGTCAACGGTTGGGCACAAATCTAAACGGCTCAACTTACGGATTCGAAAGTTGGGACGTGGGGGATAATCCGAAAACGAGTTGGGATGTTGAAGGTGAGGCTCAAAGGTCAAAGGTCAAGAGGTGTAAAAGAAGGGGGAACATTCCCTCCTTAACTTAAGGTATAGGGAGGAAATTCAGAATTGCGGCACAAATCTAAACGGCTCGACCTAGGCTTGTGATAGTCGGTGTATAGCATCATGGTAGGAAAAGCCATCACTATGCCGAAATTGGAGGTCAAAGGTCAATGGGGCAGAGGGCAAATTTTAGACATTTTCTGAGGACATGGTCTGACGGAGCGATTGGAAAACTTTTTTGTTTCAGCGGTGACCTAGCATTTTTATGGCTTTATTGAAAGGACCATGAAATGTACTTTCTGCTGACATGCAAAGAGTAAGTGTCAGATAACCTTTTGACCCTCAAGAGGAGGGTTAAACATGGATTTGTTTACTGTTAGAAAGAATTTGACTGCCGGGTTTGCTATTAGAATCTATACATGCCTGGATGTATGAGGCTACAATGTCACAGTGAAATTTCACAAGCTAAATTTGGTTGAAGAAGGTTTATGCTTCTTAAATCGTAGAATTTCTATGGCATTCTGCACTGTCAGTGTGTTACTTATGCCACTGCCAGTGGCTACTGCCAGTGCATGTGGTGGTGATAGTACAGAGTAGTTTTTGCCTGTGTTAATTAGTTACAGGTGGCACCTCTCTATTTCAGCCTGTAGGCTTGTGTAGGTAAATGGATGAGTGCTTACTTATTCTG
>NW_014578434.1:66234-78383 GCF_000485595.1 Priapulus caudatus
AATAAGTTGCCACCGCGACGGAGGCGCCCCCCGTCAACGCCCCCCCACCACCGCCGTGCCGCTTGGCGTAGAGCCACAGCTCACCGCCTCCTCCCGCCACTGGTGGCGTCGCGAGCCCTACTCGCGCACCCGCTCCCCCGCGCGCCACTTGGCGTCGTAGCGCAGCTGTCGCCGCTTCTGCGCGGTGTCTCCGCAGGCGACGTCGAAGAAGCCGTTTGGCGTTTGCCCTTTCGTTTGCATCGATCTGCGTTCGATTGCAATGTCACGCCGAAAGGTCAGCTTCGGCGCCTGCGTGATGTCGAATCGCCGACGTGACGCTGTTTTGTTCTCCAAGGTAGTCGACGAATGATGCGTATCCAGCTGCCACCATCGAGGATTAGCGACGTGGCGACGATGAACCACCGGTCCAGAATCAGCTTTGCGTAGCGCGAAACGTGTCCGGCGCGTGCACGTGCTGAATGCCCTGTCACGACGTGCTCTCCGATGAAGTCGGCGAGCCGCGTGCTCACGTGGTGGTGGTGGCGGTCGTGCGGCAGCCATCGTTGCTGTTCAGATGTGGCGGGGAAGCACGATCGTGGTCTGCTAAACTGAGACCGTGTCGCGGCGGGAGCATAGCGAACCGCGCATGCGGCGGTGACAGGGGGGGGGGGGTCATCGATAGTAGCAGCTCGGCAACAAACACAACGGCAAATACATATGCGCGGCACTGCGTGTACGTACAGGTAAACACAACGCGCGACCGGTCGTATGTAACACACTGTAGGTACACACAACACACACGGGCCACGCACGCGCGCGCACAACGAACAACGCAACACGCACGACGGCTACACCGGCTCGACACGCACGCACAGCACTGCACGCACGCACACAACACACAAGCACACACACACACACGAAACAACGAGCCCACGCACCCACGCACAGCGTACACGCACAACGCACACGCACAACGCACTACGCACAAGCACGCAGCGGAGCGCACGCGCCAGGCGCAGCGCGCACCGCACGCGCACACGCACACGCATCACGCACACGCACGACGCACACGCACAGCTCCCTGTTGCCACACCACGGCACAGCAACGGATGAATACGGCACGCACGCACACTCAACCAACGTCCACGCACAACACGCACGCAACGACACACATTACACACAGCCGACGCGACGCACTGCACGCACGACCGCACGCACACACACAGCACACACACAACACAACACACAACACACACACGCACGCACAGCACGGCACGCACGCACGCCCACTGCACTGCAAGGACTAGGTTCTCGGGACGCACGCACACACACACACAAACGAATCGCACGCACAGCACGCACACGGCGCGCGCGCGGCGCGCGAACAAACGAACCCACGGCACACGCCACTACGCACAGACGCCCAACGCAAGACACCTTCGTACGACCTTCCGTTGCCCAATTTGCGTGTATCGACATACCAACCGAAATAGCAACGTTTAACCGCATTCCAAACAATAATCCTAAAACACAAACGTACGCTCCAACAGCAGGGCCGCCGAAACATACGCGCTGACACAGGCTCAATTCCGATAATACATACGCCAACTGACATTTCCAACATCAATACGCCAGGCGGCGCGCGAACACAATGGACGCAATTACTGTCGAAAACGCCCGCGATGTTTTAGTCCTCGGCGCATCTCTATTGGATACCTGCTAAACCAATGAAACGATACACGGTTGCGGGATCGGTTGATTAATAATCGTGGGCCGACCGTGGTACGCGAACAAAATTCCCCTGTAGCATATATGCGCGCTCTATGGGAACGCGGGAGGTTCGTGTGTACCGGAGAGTGAATGCGAGTGTTGAAAGCGTTGGCCACAAGACGTACGCTTAATGGATCTTTTAATCGCCGACTATTTGTCGCGAGCTGCGAGACGAAATATCGCTGAATGGAAGAGAACTATGTAATCAGCATTGAATGTCTAATTAATGTTTTTGGTGATGGGTTGGAACGTGAAGCGAGGTTGTGTTCGTTTCGAAACGTAGAATTGTAATTACCACAAACTGCTTACGGACTTACTTCCGTAATGCTACTATACGCCTTTGATTGTAATACCATTAATTACGCCTATATACACAGCGCACCAAGAATCGTGACTCATAGCACCATCTCATCTAACTAACTACTGATCCACAGCGATTTGGAAACCGATTACCACGATACTTGGCTGAGTATGTGTGTGTTTGTGTGTGTGTGTGTGTGTGTGTGTGTGCAGTGCGTGTGCGTGCGTGCGTGCGTGCGTGCCGCTGCGTGCGTGCGTCGCGTGCAGTGTGTGTTGTGTGTGTGTGTAGTGTGTGTTGTGTGTGTTGTGTGTGTGGGTGGCGCGCACGCCGTGTGTAGGGGTGAGTTGCACGTGTTATTTTCTGCGCAGTTTGGGTAGGTTACGTTCGGTCGACTGTGACGCACACTTAAAATGATTTATGAAATATGAAACGGTCACATATTATACAGACATGCACTTATTTGGATTATGCCCTTTCTTGCGTCGCCCATGGGTGTAGAGAGAGAGAGAGAGACCACGCGCATTCAGGACGCGCAGATACGCACACCAACATGTACACACGCGCCGCGCACACACAAACCATTGACACACTGCTGCGCGCTGCCAAAAGCCATGTAACAACACGACGCGCTGCACAACAACCATGTACACGACGTCACGGTCGGCGATCCACACAGCCATGTTACACCTCGACGCGCACACACAAGCCATGTACACACGCACGCGCGCACACAACCGATCGTACACACGCACGCGCAGCAGCACAACCATGTGCAGCACACGCTCAACGCACAGCACACAACCACGTACACACGCGCGCACACAGCCATGTACACAGCGTACGCGGCAGCCACAACAACCATGTACAGGCACGCACGCGGCACACACACAAACCATGTACACTACGCCTCCGCACGCACACAAGCCATAGTACACACGCACGCACACAACAATGTACGACACGCACGCGCGCACAGCAGCCATTGTACAACGGTACGCGCGCACACGAACACATGTACGCACGCACGCACACAGCCAATGTACACACGCGGAGCGCACACAGCCATGTACACACAGATACGCACACAGCCATGTACCAAGACCACGGCAACACAGCCATGTACACGCACGCGGCAATAACAACCCGAGTCCCGAACGCGACACAGGCCATGTACACAACCGCGCCGCACACAACAACCAGTACACACGACGCAGCACAACCATGTACACCACGAGCGGTCCACGCACACACAAAAACCATGTATCACACGCACGCCACTCACAGACCGCAACCATGTACACCGCGCGCAGCGCATAACAACAATGTACACACGCGTGCGGCATACAACGATGTAACATACGCACCACGCAACGCACCACGAGAACAAGGAAGCACCTCACGGCAGCACACACCATGTACACACGCCACGCGCGCACACAATCATGTACACACGTAGCGCGCACACCAACCAAGTACACACGCGCGCGCGCACACAGCCATGTACACACCCGCAGGCCACACTACGCATGTCACACCGCACGCGCGCACATACGCACACCAACGCGAATTACACCGCAGTCACACAATGAAAGTTTATAAATATATTACTCGCGGTAGATGGCGGCAATGATGTTAATATTTGACAAGAGTACCATTATATAGGATCAGGTGCTATGGACAACAATAATTTTAGCAACGCATATATATCTATATTATATATATATCTATACTATATACATCTGGGGCCGGTTTCACGAAGCGTACTTGAAGTGATTGAATCGTGATTTAAATCCACTAATCATGATTAACTTCTCGTACTTAGAAATTAAAGTGACTGTTTCACAGAAGCGTAATTAACTTTATCATGATTAAGTTAATCACAATATTTAATTCTACCTCATGGCATGTTTAAATCCACTAATCATAATTAGTTGCTAGTACTAGAAACTTAGAAAGTAAGGGTAGTCTAAGTATATTTAAGTACGCTGCAGTTTTCCAATTGAAATTTTACTTCTACTTTTTTCGCCAAGGAATTTTTAAATTATCTAAGATTTGCTGTACTGGACTTCAATCATTATAGTTTACAAATTAATTCCTTTTCATTGTACCGAACTTGAAGATATTTTTGCGTATTGGTCCGCCATTTGAATACCGTGTAATATGTTTTAGACTGGTACCCGCTCCCACCCTCGATTACTCGATTCCCATCGCAGTAACTAGCCGAGAGGGAGGCGGAGTACCAAAGTCCCTATTCATGTGAACGTCGGCTAAATTATGTGATTAGTCTTTTAAAATATGTACTTTTAAATCGCTTTGTGAAACGATTTTTGAGTAATGATAAACTAATCATAAATGTACGGGAAGTTAAATATGATTAGTGATTTAATCATGACTTAAGTTACGTACGCTCGTGAACGCGTGCCCCTGCGATCTCTGTCCGTCCGTCTATCTGTCTGTATCTGCTCTGTGGTGGGGGGGGGGTATATTGGGTATAATGAGGTATTCCTTGTATAGTGCCTGAACTTTTATTGGCAATCTGACTGTGGCCAAGGTTAGGAAATGAATTCACAAAACACAGCCCATTTGGATTTTGGATTTCTTTGGGTTCCTTTTTTTGGATTTAATACGCAATATAAGTGTAATTAATATTATAGTCCTTACTTCTCAATTCATTCCTAACCTGGCACAGTCACATTGCGTACAGACAGTTCAATCACGAATGGGAATATAAAGCGCAGGGTCGCACCAGAAGAGAGGGAGGAGGGAGGGAGAGAGATCGCAGATATGATAATCCAAAATCCAAAAAAACCCAACAAAATCCAAAAAATCAAAAAAACACAAATCAAAAAAACCCAAAAAATTCAAAGCCAAAACCCAAAAAAAGCAAAAAAAAAAAAAAAAAAAATGCACAAAATACAAAAAAAAAAAAACCCCCACAATCCCCAAAAACCAAAAATACAAAAAACCACAAAATCCAAAAACAAAAAATTCAAAAAATCAAAACCAACAAAATCAAAACAATCAAAAACCAAGTCAAATCAACATGAAAAATCAATTGCCCGCCATCATGTGCCCTTCATCGTGGGCCCTTCATGCTGCACGAGTGGCTGTTGGCCTCTAGTATATATATATTACTATATATGCGTATATGATAGCGCGCGCACCAGCACGGATCCACATTATGCGACTTGTCACACGCTACACGCGATTAGAGTCCCCTAATATATACTAGGGACCTAATACTAGAGTCCCCTATAATACAGAGAGTAGCGCCAATGACGAGTCGAAAAAACGGTCACGTGTATCTGCCTTGCCGGCATGTTTGTTTTCAAATTGATGCAACACCTGCTGGCCGCTTAAGCTATCCAATGGGCGCGAACGATTTGAGTTACTTTTCATAGAAATTCTAGATACATATAAACACATGTGTTATCCCTTATGATTCTCGCTGAATTCTTGAGTTTATTGAAGGCGCGGAAGTGGTTTAAATTAATTATGCAAGTTGTCTACGCGCGTGATCGCACAGCTAATATACGCACGCTATTGGGCGTAAAAAGTGTACAATTAATACTATCATATGGCGCGCGAACGATTTGAGCTTACATTTCTATAAACTAGCTACACATAGACAGCATGTCTTAGCTATAATCTCTGTAATTTTAGAGTTTTATTGAAGCACGATTAGTCTAATTTAATTACTACGGACCATTGATACAGCCGTATCATATACAGCGCTGTACTTAAGGCGGCAGCGGTGTTGATACATTTGGGAACAACATGCTAGTCAAATCCTGAGGTTGGCGGCTACTCTCGTAATATATCAGGGACTCTACCCGCGATCAACGCTAGCGCTCCCTACTGCGACCTGAAATGTATGAAAAGCGTGAGGAAAAGGCGAATGTAAGTCGTCTCGAAGAACGATTTGGTGACGGCAGTGGACACTGTCAAGGACGGGAAGAGGGGTGCGCCATGAGCCTACCTTGAGCGCCAAACCTCGCAGCCAGCTCAATAACAAGCGCCAGACGGGTCGTGCGCTCTGGACGAAGAGCGGTGTAATGACGCAGTACAGTCGCCATGTCGCGCAAAAAACGAACTACATGAGCTGTATCGTGGACAACAGCGCATAGAAGCGACCTTGGGTTGTATAGAATCGCCCCCTGCGACTGGTGTGCGACTGCTGTACGCTCAATTGGCTCTCCATACGGCGCGCCTGCTCCGTTCTTATTGCGCCTTCCCACTACGCTTTATGGGCTTGTTTTCCGCTCATTCTACGTCCACACTGCGCTGCACTGAGACTCACTATGACGCTCTAATAACGTCCAAGGCGTTGTTCCCGAAACGTTTTGCAGATAGGTTCAGCAATGCGGTTCTTATTACGATCCCACTTCCACTGGACCCCCCCCCACATATTTGGTATAAATAATACAGGCTTCATCTTCTATACACATTCCAGTGTGCATCTGCTTCCTTCATCATGACCCGCAGAACAGGTCATAATGTGCTAATTGGTACTGGCAGTTAGCACATATGGGCAGGCGCAAGGAATGACCGAGGCCGCTGTCAACATCATGAAAGAAGGAGAAAGGAAGAGAGGGGAAGAAGGAGAGGGAGATGCTGGTGTCCGACCATGGGTCACTCCACGCACGAGCGTGTTGCGAGTTTGCAAACGTATTGAGAGCGTAGTGATGAGCGACTTGACGCACTGAGCAGCGCAGCAGAGCGCAGTTGGGAGCGGCATTGAAGAGCGGCACTGAGCGTAGTGGGAGCGCAACAAAGCGCATTGAGAGCCACTGACATTGAAGATCAACAGGAACGCATATAGGGTCGCAAGTGAGAGCGTAATAAGCCGAGTCACCAAAAGCGTACTGTATAAGCTACTGTTAAAAAAGCCGGCGCACCACAACGGCAACGCCGCGATCCACACACGGAGAGGTGCGCACGCACGCACGGCGGTAAACGACAACGAAATTACACGCAGAATATCGATTCATTAAAACGTTTTATTTCGAAAATAAATACTATTTAAAAACAAATCAGCCACAATTTCAATCGCCGCCACGCCTCCCGATAACATTTGATGACATCATAGTGACGACACCGTACGTTTTCTGGCAAGGTTGTGGAGAATTCTCAGAAATTCGTTAACACTGCTTTTGCGGACGACGCGTGAGTCGAGTGTTGATTGCCCCGCGCACCACAGAACACATAGGTAGCAGCTATGCTGATCAGCACGTAATCACGGCAAGCACGCACGCACGGCGGCGACCCTACGCCCATTATACGCCCGAACTGTACGCGTAGGCCGATACGCACGCAGCGCACACACACGAACGCGTACACGCAACGCACGCATGTAGCGCACACGCCACACGCGCGCACCACGCACACGCACGCACGGGAACTGTGACAGACTCAAGGACACGCGGACACACACACACACACAGCCACCCCCTGATCACAGTAGGCGTGGTTCAGATCATTGTACGATCACAAGAGATGCGGTTTCTACGCATTTTGCAGCGCAACATCTGCCGAATAATTTCATTACGGCACGAATAGATCATTATTATAACATCGTAAACATCTGAACCGCTGCCATGCGATCTTTAACGCGAGATAGAGAATGGCAATCTAACGATGGTGGTCGTTATCGTCCGCTTCCATTCACGAACATCTGATCGAGTTCTATTGAATGAGACAATACTCAGTATGCGGCATTGACGGTATATACATGCTTACAAGAGCGTATAAAGAAGGACTTCTTATATTACCAAGATATTACTTATATACTTATATTACTTATATTACTTATATTACTTATATTACTTATATTACTTATATTTTTATATTACCTTCTTTATACGCTCTTGATGCTTACTATGTGTATTGATTTCAAGCGACTTCAGCCACTGGGAACGCGAGCGTCGGGGCAAATGTCAGGGTGTGTGTGGGACTACAGGGTTGGTTGGGTCTTTCGCTACCTACGCGACGGAGCACTTAATGTGCATGTATATAGATATAGATATGAATTAATAATTGTTATAAACACATTGACTCGTTACCTGTCCACCGAACAACCGATTGCAATCCATAATGATGAGAGATGAGTGAACAACAACGATGAAACGATGACACGCGACAAACACTGGCAATGACAACAAAATGGGACGTTGATGACATCGACAATCATCATGGACGACCGACACCAATGGTGACCTAAAAATACAGCAACCATGCGCGAACGCGCGAAGCAATTCATCAACGACGACGCCAATGATTAAGCGGCGATGAGAAGGAACGGAGGTTTCATACAGAGTCAGAATTACGCGACGCGCGGCTGCAAAACAACGCAGCACACAACCCTTCCACCTAATTATCACAATAGAGCAACAAATAGAGAACGAACAATCGATATAACGAACATCAAACGGACGAGTCACACCTGCAAACACGTAAAATCTCTCCAGGCTAATATATATAATTAATTAATTAATATTATTTATTAATTATTATATAATACATATTATTAGCCAGTCGGCTCGCGCGCCCCGCCACGCCGCATGCACCGCGTGGCCGGGTAGATCTCACACGACATTCAGACCAGAAGAACGAAAAATCTCAACCAGGTAAGAAAGCCACGCTTCCATCAACGACATTCACTGCAGCTTACTCGAGACCCCGTCGGACGGCATTGCAGGGCCGTAGGCTGAGAAAATTCCTAAGGGGGGGGGCAAAATTTCATGACTGAGTAATAATGAGCAACAGGCACAGCTCTTGATCGAAGTCCATAGTGTGGTCTGGGTGGGTCTGAGACAAGGCTTTTATTTCACGGATAAGTGACTGAAACAAGTGCCGCAGAGCGACAGCGCTCACCTGACGGCAGGTTTTCTGATGCTAAACTCACTGGCAAACGAATCAAGAGCACTCTCCCATCGCCGCATTCGCTCTCTCTCATTCTTTCTTATTCGCTCTCTCGCTCTTGCTCTCTCTCCCTCTCTCTCTCTCGCTCTTCTCTCTCGCGCTCGATCACAACTCGCTCTCTCTCTCGCTCGATTCACACTCTCTCTCTTGCTCTCCCTCCTTCCCTTCAGACGCTCTCATCTCTCGCTCGCTCACACACACTCTCCCTCGTTGTCTCTCTTTCTTTTGTCTTTGTCTTTCTCTCTCTCTCTCTCTCTCACTCTTTCCGTAAGAGACACTGGATCTCGTCGCTCTCTCTCTCTTTTCTCTTTCTCTCCCTCTCTCCTCTCTCTCTCTCTCTCTGTCGCTCTGCTCTCTCTCTCTCTCTTCTTTTTCCTCTCTCTCTCTCTCTCTCTCTCTCTCTCTCTCTTCTCTCTATCTCTCCCTCGCTCTCTCTCCCTCGCTATCACTCTTCTCTCTCCTCTCTCTCTCGCATCTCTCCCCTTCTTCTCTCTTCCTCTCTCTCTCTCTCTCTCTCTCTCCCGTCGCTCTCTCTCTCCTCTCTTCGATTTCTCTCTTTCTCGAGGCGGTAGCGCTGCCGGACGAGGCTGTGCGACTGATTGTTTATACAGATGTCTGATTGTCTATCAGACTGATTGTCTGATGGTCTTCTAGCCCTAGCAAAGACGTTTCGTGGAGCTAGCAAGGCCGGTAACGTTTTTTATATAACTTCACATAAATGTTTTATCTATATGTTAATTCGGGTGGCACTCCGGCAGCCCATGTTTATACTATGTTAAACTCGGGTTTCCCAGCTAGCAGCGGCCAGCGATTGGTAGAAAATTATGAAAAATTGCTCTAAAAAAGCTGCTTGTCGGCGGACAAGCTGTACCGGACAGATTCTACTTGTCCTCCATAGAAATGGACAAGTACGAACAACGGATAGCCCTTATTTCGAACACTGGATGGTATCAGAAACTTTCTTGAAGAAATGTTAGTTGGGATCGTTATGAAAGTTGCCACGAGATGGCGCGTACGTTTGAGTGTCTTAAGATTAAAGATGGAA
Organism: Priapulus caudatus; assembly: GCF_000485595.1. Taxonomy (NCBI): domain Eukaryota; kingdom Metazoa; phylum Priapulida; class Priapulimorpha; order Priapulimorphida; family Priapulidae; genus Priapulus; species Priapulus caudatus. The sequence continues at coordinate 76,251 of NW_014578434.1, forward strand.
GCTCCCATCGTACGTATATAAGCATACAACTAATTTGCAAGAGGCAGGGGTGGGGGTGTCGGTGTGGGTGTGTGTGCGCAGGATGTCAGTATCCTCTGCAATGACAAATGTCGTCTTGTACACGGCCATGTTCACGGCTGTCTAGACAAGCAACAGATCGGCGTCGTCTTCTGCATAAATGGTTTCGATGTCCTGTTTCCTCATCTTATCAGAAAGCATGTTGATGAACTCTTGTTTGTTTGATTTGTTCATCAGGAATGTCTTCTTGTCTATCTTCAATGGTAAGTCAAGCGCTAGTTTTACTTTTGCTGACGATTGACCCGCTGCACGTCGTTGGTGTGTCACTGTCTTGATTGTTTCCTGTGAGTAGCCATCATACACAACTATTGGGTGGGCATACTTTTGCACCACACGTATATATGTGTTGATTATTTGTCTATACATATCCCCTTTGACCATGGCAAACGCTGTAGAAGAGAACCACCATCTAGAACATTGCATTCTGCTTCTGGAATATTAATGTATTGTGTGTCTCTGCAGAGTTTAGAAATAGCATCCGCAAGTTTTGGTTTTGTAGGAGCGTTTAGTAGGCCATGCTTTGTAAAGAGGGATGGTGGATAAAGCGACAGCTCGTATCTGAAAACCTTATTTAGATCGATATCAGTGTTATTTGCTATGATCAGGAGTCTCTGAAAGAACGGCTGCGGATCGACAACCAATTCCTCTCCATCGGAAATCACCTTTGCTTCCATCACTTTGACTTGGTTCTTTTTCTTGAAGACATATTTTGTAACCTGCTCGCCTTCCATGCTGGTAATGATGGACTTGCCTATATCTTCAGCCATGTGAGCGTTGGACACACTTGAGGCAATGCATGTTGATATGTCATACAAGTAATCGCTCTTTTCGAACGGGTCATGGCTTTCAAGGTATTCAAGAATGATTGCCGTATCTGCCATATCTTGCTTCATTGCACTTTGACTGAGTTCACTGGTCGTGTTCTTGTAGCTACTGAGCATTTCCATCTCGGTTGTTATATGTGCATAATCAGGCATCGTCAGCAGCCACCTTGTCCGTTGCGTCTCGTCCATCCCTCGTCCATGCGTGATTCCACCCTTGCTCTTTAGAGACTTCATTAAAACCTGCTCAATTATCAGATCTGTTGCCAAAGCACCCCAGAATCGATCGCTACGTCTGACAAACATATTTCCACCCATAAACTCTTGTTCAGCATGTCCTGCAGGAACAGATGGACGGACTTAGCATAACTGTTGTGCCCACTTGCTGCGAAGTATGGTAGCATTTTCTTCAGTGACTTCAGGTGAAGCATGAAGTTGCCAGTGCGTTGAGCCTTTAGGTTAGATCTCAGAAGACCAATTGTTCTGTTCAATAACTTCCCTGTTGGTGTTGCAGATATGTCAAGCTTCGCTTTCTGGAAAAGCTGATCGAGTGCTTGGATATCATCATTATTTGTCGCAGATACATGTGTTTCATCACCGAAAACTTCGTCAAACATCTGCAGAGCATGGGCCACTACCTGTTCGTTGGCTTCTTCTGTTGATATCTTCTTCAAACGGACTGCGTTTAGAGCGCCATCCACCAAAAAGTGGCCCCTGACTGCTCTTGCATACGCCTTCCCGCTGAGCATATGTGTGACTGTGTTACCGGCAAAGGCTAGCTCGAGCAAGGTTGAGAGACCACTCGACTTCATGAAATGGCCAATGCTTCCGAGAAACGACATCAGTGTATGGAAGGCTCCAAGTATAAGGATGACATTGCTCAGCTCTTCTTCTTGGCTGATGATCAGTTTGGCCTTCATCCAGAGGGGCTGGTCAAACGTTACTATCGGCTGGATGTTGTACTTCATACATTGATTGTTCACAAACGTTAGTGTTGAATATATGCAGCTCATGTCGGTAGGGTCTAGATCTATTATTAGAAGGAAATGGAAAGACGTCTTCCTTTGGTGCTGTCCGTGTGTTACTGCTTGCATGAAGCCCCACCAGACTGGTCTTAATCTGTGTGGATACGAGATCTTCCAAAGTAAATCAAGATGTCGTCTTGCATCTTCGGCAACTATATCTTGTATGTGTTCATACAGAAGATCGATTCTCACCACATTTTCCCAGCTTC
>NW_014578435.1:0-9185 GCF_000485595.1 Priapulus caudatus
ACCTTGGACGCGCTAGGCCACTCATTCCTCAGTATGTATAAAATTAACTGAACAGTTTCACAAGAAGTCAGACAGGTTCCACGGTGTGAAGCTCTACGACGCTGTCCATGCACAGTAGGTTCCGCTGATCTCACCTGCTCGCTCCGTACGTTTCGCGGACACCCGCCCCTCCGCCAGGACCTGACTTCGCATCTACAGTTTACTCCACTTTCATTAAATATGTACAATTATGAAACCAGTCGCTTGTCTGATGTGCTTGGTGTATAGATATGTAATGTAGTATTGATCGTATTTATGGTTGCTTGCTAGTATCTTAATGGTACTGTATGTATTTGACGAATATATGTTGATGATTCAAGATAGAGTTACGTAATAATATGTGTTATAGTCATTTAATTATAATAGTTGTGGCTTAATGCTATTTGCACACGTATCTGTTGTACCGCGTCGGAGACTCGGACACATTATACGATAACGTGCTATTATCGTAAACTACAAGCTGTTCTATTACAGAGGAAACAGATGCTAACAAAGGGTCAGTATTACTTTGTACGCATCTCACGTACCTGGACAGCACAACAAGCTCTACTATACATCAACAGCTATTAATACCGGTATATATTAGAACGGAGGTATTATTAGCTCTTGAATACATCTCTGTCTTATCATTTTATAAAACATGCAGCTAGAGCAGAAGAGAGAAGCCCTATCTACAGCATGAGGGAAGCTGCGCTGATCAGAGATGCTGTGCACCTCGATCGGACGTCTGCATCCGGCACGATGTCCAAGCATCTGCATCAGCATCCGCATCTTCAGCATTGCCTCTTCCTCGCATTCTTCCGTCCACGTCGAAGAGCCGACGTCTGCGCACGACGTTTTCGACGGCGCAACTCAGGGAGTTGGAGCGAGTGTTCGATCTAACGCACTACCCTGATATTAACATGCGAGAACAGCTAGCAGCTACGACAGCACTACCTGAGACCCGCGTGCAGGTAAATACAGGTGATAGTAAGCCCTACATGAGACCCGCGTGCAGTGTAATAACAAGTATTATAAGTCCTACCTGAGGAACACCGCGTGCAGTTTAAATACAAAGTGAAGTAAGTTACCTGAGACCTCGCTGACAGGATAAAGACAAGAGTATAGATATGTCTACTGAGACCGGCTGAGTAAATCAAGTGATAGTAAAGCCTTACCTGATGACCCGCGTGCCAGTAAATAAAGGTGATAGTATAGTCGTACCTGAGACGCGAAATGGTAATACAGGTGATAGTAATCCCTCCTGCCTCTCTCCGGCATATGCGTGAGACCCGCGACAAAAATACAGCTGTGTTGTGTTGTGTTGTTTAGTAAAGCACTACTGTAGCCCGCGTGACAGGTGATTACAAAGTAGATTTAGAGTCCTGACCGGAGGACCTAGCAACATGTAAATACAAGCTGATAGTAAGTCGTACCTGAGACCCGCGTGCAGTTAAATATAGTGATAGTAAGCCCTAACCATTGATGACCCGCGTGCAGGTTACACAATACAAGTGATATAAACAGTCTTACATGAGACTGCACACACCAGGTAAATACAAGTGATAGTAAGTCCTACCTGAGACCCGCGTGCAGGTAAATACAAGTGATAGTAAGCCCTACCTGAGACCCGCGTGCAGGTAAATACAAGTGATAGTAAGTCCTACCTGAGACCCGCGAACAGGTAAATACAAGTGATAGTAAGTCCTACCTGAGACCCGCGTGCAGGTAAATACAGGTGATAGTAAGTCCTACCTGAGACCCGCGCGAACAGTGTGAATACATGTGATAGTAAGCCCACCTACCTGAGACGCTGTGCATGGTGACATACACACAGTGATTAGTTAAAGTCTTACCTTGAGACCCGCGAACAGCGGTAAATACAAGTGAATAGTAAGCTCCTACCTGAGACCGCGTGCAGGTTAAATTACAAGTGATAGTTAAGCCCTACCGAGACGGCGTGCAGGTAAATACAAGTGGATAGCTACGTCCTACCTTGAGGACCTGCGAACATCGGTAAATACAAGTGCATTAGTAAGTCCTACGCTGAGACCCGCGTTGCAGCGTAAATACAAGTGATGTAAGGTCCTACTGCAGACCGCGTGCAGGTAAATACAAGTGATAGTAAGTCCTACCTGGACCCGCGACAGCGTAGATACAAGTGATAGTGAATGTCCTTACCTGAGACCCGGCGTGAGGTAATACAAGTGATAGTAAGTCCTCACCTGAGACACCCGCGTGATGGTAATACAAGTTGATAGTAGTTCCTAACCTTGGATCCGCGAACAGGTAATATCAAGTGATGAGTATGTCCTTACCTGAGAACCGCGTGCCAGGCTAATACAGGCTGATAGTAAGTTTACCTGAGACCGCGTGCAGTCGTAAATACAGGTGATAGTAGATCCTACCTTGAGACCGCCGTGCATGGCTAAATACAAGGTGCATAGTAAAGTCCTTACCTTAGAGGACCCGCGAACAGGTTACATACGAAGTGATAGGTAAGTCCTTACCTGTAACCGCGTGAGGTAAATACAGGTGATAGGTAAGTCCTACCTGAAAACTCCGGCCGACACAAGGTAAATGCAGGTAACATTAAGCCCTAACTGAGACTAGCGTAAAAATACTGGTCACAGCACAGCCTTACTGAGACTCGCGTAGATAAAATATAGGTAACAGCAGCTCTACATGAAACCTACCTATCCCTACGTAAGTGCTTCGCTTCATTGCTCGGGTGGTGGCATCGCTAGAGACATGCAGGACTGGGAATGTTGTTCATCAGTGGGAGGATGAATCGAGAGAAATTCGGCTTCCATTGAATTATGTATTATATAATTAAATTAATAATTAAGCAGAAGCGAATTCCGTATTTTTCCACGGAAGTTCGAGTCGAACGCAAACGAATTCGGGGTTTTCAGATCTGGTTCCAGAACCGACGGGCCAAGTGGCGGAAGCATGAGAGGCTGGGTAACTTCGGAGGACTTCAGGATCTGACGGACGCGTGCGACGCCATACTTCCTGCTCCGAAGTCTCGATCCATCAAACCAAGCTCATCGGCGGGGAAGGTTAGTTCAGTTGTCGCGCCACTGGCTGCGCCTATATGTCGATGTGTGTGTTAGTGTGTGTGTGTGTGTGTGTGTGTGTGCTGTGTGTGTGTGTGTGCTGTATGTGTGGTGTGTATTACGGTGCGTGTGTGTGTGTGTGTGTGGTGCTTCGTGTAACGGCCCGCTGTGCGTGTGTGCGTGTCCCGTGTGGTGTGTGTGTGTGTGTGTGCTGTGTGCTGTGTGGTGTGCGCAGTTGTTGTGATGTGCGTGCTGTGTGTGTCTGTGTCTGTTGTGCGTGTGTGTATGTGCCTGTGTGGTGTGTGTGTGTGTGTGTGTGTGTGCGCGCGTGCGGGCGGTCGGTTGGCGACCCCCGAGAGGTGTGTGGTGTGTGCTGTGTGCTTGGTGCGTGTGTGTATGTATGTGTGTATGAGTGTGTGTGTGTGTGTGTGTGTGTGTGTGTGTGTGTGTGTGTGTGTGTGTGTGTGTGTGTGTGTGTGTGTGTGTGTGTGTTTGTAAGTCTGAATATTATTTGACACCGCAGATATCAGCAGCCGTCTTGCCCTTGTCTTCGCGTGGCAATCAAACGTCACGCGTGTAGACACTATTCATCTGTGTTAGATGTTTGTACCATGATCAAGATGATGAGAGCTTTCACGTTAATAATCACTCATTATATTATATTATATATTATTATTATATATTGTATTATATTATATTATAGTATATTATATTATATTAATCTATATTATATTATATTATATTACTGATCGTAATATACCTGTCGCAGGTACACCTGGATGAAGATGTGGGTAATGAAAAGGCGCCCCGTCCCACCAGAAAGAGTTCCGTCAACGCCCCTCGTTCCTCTTACAGTGGCAGCACTCGAGTCTCCGCCAACCCAATGACCAGATATCCACTCCTCTCTTATCCGTATTTCCTACCGCTAGATGCCGCCACTTACCTAGGCGAGCGACGCGAAGATTCGGCGGAGGCGGAGACGACCGAAGGCGAGTCACGACAATCATCGAGCATCGCCAACTTGCGCATGCGCGCGCGAGAACACCAGACGGCTATCGAGATGCAGTATTTGTACCGCTAGGGGGCGTGAGCGGAAACTTTTTCCATCCGCATGCGGGTCTATTATGTCATCGTATGCACTTGCGTCTCGTCTTGTTGCTATGGTGTACTATGGCTATAGTATGAGTTTCAACAGTTATCGTCCACTTTTATTATGCGTGTGCGTGCGTACGGACCTGTGCTTGTACGAGCGACAATGCGTGAACGCGCGCACGTGCACACAGGTGCGTATGTGTACGCTCGAGTGCATGTATATCCGTGAGTGTACGCGCGTATGTGTACAGCGCTTATGTGTGCAAGAAATGCGTCGGGTGAGAGGGTCTATAATTTCATCGTAAGCTTATTCATTTTATATAATATTAAACGAAATACACCGAGGGCCTATAATTCTGTCGTATGGTTATTCACTTTATATAATATACAAGCGAACAGGGGGATGCTTATTTACATTAGCAGCCTCACTGTAGAGAGTTGATAATTCTACCACCTATACCCATGACATCAGGCGCGCCTCTCTTGCCCCCTGTATCTGCGCCATATCATCATCCATAAACGTATATAACACAGGAATTGTGTTCTATATCGACAGTACCGCAGAGCGCTGCCGAAATAAGTAGACGATCCGGTTTACATTTACGTCAACACGTAGGCAATGTTATGCGAACGCCATATTTACATGATCGGGATGATGCGACCCGATCCGCCAGATGGCGTGTTGACAGACGATAGTTTATCGAGAGAGCACTCGGTAAGGACCGTTCTCGCGCATATAGAGGCCTTTATAGGTTATATGCCTATATATTATGTTACTCGGCGAGTCACGTGAGCGACTCGCTCGGCGTCGGTAGTCGGCGAGATAAAGTGACGGTGTCATGGCGACCAGCTTACACGTCCTGGCAGGGCATTCTGGGAAGTATAGCCGCCAGGATGCGGTCGCGTGATTCAAATGAGTGGAGTTGGTATGTTAGGAATTATCGCTATTTATATATACAATATATATTATATTAAGAGCAAATAATACATTATTAACTCTATTATTATCTCTTGATATAACATATCTCTCTCTCTATATATATATAATATATATATAAACAATACGCAATCTATTATCCGAAACCCTTGGGACCAGACACGTTTCGAAATTCGGAATTTTTCGGATTTCGGAATGGTAGTACTGTACATACTGTGCATACCGTATATCCTGCAAATAGCCAGTACTAAAACCCATGTTTTCAAGAAGCCAAGTGCTGTACACTATGTATGAGTAATGCTAAACACATTAATGACCGCCACGAAAAAACTTTTTTCGGAGATTTTCGGTTTTCATAATTTCGGATAATATATTATGTACTGTATATATGTATTATATATGTATTATATATATATATATATATATATATATATATATATATATATATACAGCCGAGCGTATAATGACAAATATTTGTCATTATATTTATTGGCGTATATATCATTATCATTATCATTGGCGTATATATATACGTCATTATATTATATTGGCGTATATTTGTTGTCATTATATCATCGCCTTTCCTGATATATATATATATATATATATATATATTATACTATAGAGTATATATAGCTATAAATATTGGCGAGTGGAATCTTATGCAATGGTTACGATCCGGTAATTAATATGGATGATCAATTAGCTTTGAGTGGATCGACTATCGCTGTCGCTATCATAGCCTGTGCTGACTGCTGCTGCTACGTTCTCTGCCGACGCATTTACTGACTGAGAGGTGGGCGCTGTCTACCAGGGTTGCATTTGCATATATGACGTCAATATATTGGGCATATTGCGTGATATCAGCAGCGATTGCTGTAAATTGTGGTATCGAATAGTATCGAGGAATTGACCAATCGCTGTTCATATATTTCTAGACATATAGTCTATATGAATGAACTACAATGTGATTTGTCGTGGTGATGTGTGTTGTGTGTGTGGTGTGTGTGTGTGTGTGTGTGTGTGTGTTGTGTGGTGTGGGCCGGTGTGTAGTGCGTGTGTGTGTGTGTGTGTGTGTGTGTGTGCATCGTGCTGTGTATCGTGCGTGGCGTATGAGAGCGACGTTCGCTTTCAGTGTTTGTCAATATTTCTTAAAATAAATTTGAAAAAGCGATCTGTCATAGCATATGACTTGCCTCGATTGCTGTCGTGCTGGTGATGTAGGGTAAGGAAGAAATTGCGAGAATTAAATAAAAATGCGCCCGTTAGATAGCAGACAGCACGCGTTCGCTGATATATGTTAACTTTTATTATAATTAAAAATAAAGATACGCACGATGATGTGTCTCAAATATAACGGATAAATAGCTTGAGTAGATCCAGTGCATTTCGTGGAGAAACAAGCATGCAGCGCTCATCATCATCGTCAATCGTCACCGTCACATCATTGCATTATCGATTGAAATCGAGATGTAAGCAGTTAACCGTGTTAGTTAGCACAACGCCACAGTTTCACAGTTCTGAAACAGAATTGCCAATGTGCCGCACCCATCGGCACCACTTCACTAAATCAGACACTTGTTTGCAGCAACAAGCACCGCGAGCAGTCGAAACGTATAGAGCTCACGCTGATCGTGAGCCGGACTTTATATCAAAGATATGACTTTAAAAGTTATAAAAGATAAATTTAAGAGATCCGAAATAGCGAGAGACCGTCCTCCCGTCTGAATACGACATATTCAGCGGTCGTATTCAAACAGAAACCTGATGAACAAGCAAGAATATACACCATATCACCAGTTTCCCAAAACGGTTCAGCGCGTTGGCGTTCCAACTTAACGCGACCGTTTATACCAGAATTAAACGCAATGATCGTTTCGGAGCTTTCTTCCTATTGCTCCGTGACGGTGATTGTGGCGCCCCTGTACGAATTGCGAGCAGCACCGCCTAGCGGCGACGCAAGGCGACGCCAGGCTGTCTACACGTAATAGCGACGCGGTTATCAGCGCAGAAAATTACACATTATAACCGTAAATACACTAGAGGTCCATACACCGTTACGGCATGATACGACAATATTTTACGACGAATATACACACGACTCTCATAGGCAGGTTGGAGGCCGTGGATGAAAGGGAAGGGGTTCGGGCGGAAGGGAGGGTTTGAGAGAGAGATAGGGAGCTGAGAGGAGAGAGAGGGAGGATGGGGGAAGGGTGTGGCGAGCAATATAGTGCGACAGGGGAGGAGAGAAGAAGGAAATAGAGAAGGAGTAATAGAAAGTGAGGGTATAGGCGGACGGGGGAGGGAGAGAAGGGGGAGGCTTGGGGGATTTGCCATGCACTAACGACTTTTATTTCTTCTTGTTCCTGCCGCGTCCGTCTCTCTATTTCGGGACGACGACCTCTTCGTCGCGACAGGTAGGCCTGTGCGTAACGAGTCGACGTCGTCCCACAGAGCAACTCGAGCGCCGTCGATGGGCGCTCCGTCGTGTCAGGAGCGCGACACTCCGTCGTCTTCGAGCGACGTCGCTCGCGGTCTTCTTCGGTTCAGGTGACGTCACTCAATACCGGATTCGCGAATTTGTTTTTTGTCGCAGGGTCGGCCTCTTCGTGTCCCCGCCGATGGAAGAGAAGCTCTCGCTCTTTCGAGTTCCGCCTTTCATCCGGCGATTTGAAACCAGATTTGACCTGCGCGAAAGACAATTGACGAGAGAATGTAGCTATGAATGTTTCAGTTAAAAATATTTTAAATACCAGGTTTTATCGATAGTCGTTTAATTAGGTTCGTTGAATTATATGGCATTTTACGGAATATTAACAAAAGCACGCGATGGCAAACGTAAAGTCACCGCACTGTCCGCTGGCGCGTACAAACAGTTATAACATATATCAACGAATTATTCTGGCATATCGCCTCTCATTCTCTCCCTCTCTCTACGCCGCTCTCTTTCTCGCGCGCTGGCGCTCTCTCTTCTCTCGTCCTTCACTCGTCCTATCTCTATCGTAGCGCCTCCCCCTCCATCTCGCTCTCTTGCGCCGTGCCCTCTCTTTCTCGTTTCTACTCTTCTCTTCTCTCTCTCCCGTCTTCTCTCCCCCCTCCGATTCCTCCTCATCGCGCAGCATCAAACGACTTGCCACGCCACCACGACGCGGTGCCGGACAGCAGTCAGCAGGTACTTGATTAACTTATAATAAGCCATCGTGCTAATTGAATTTGCCGATTAGTGTTTGGCGCCAGAGGAAAATGGCACTTATTAGACTAACAATACAAATGGACGGCTGCGCGAGCGGTTGTAAATAAGGCCACGCGGCACTGAAACGCTGTTGGCGTGATTGGATCTGTCACACGGCATCTTCAGGGAGACCGCGCAAGCCGCTGCTACGCCGTGCCGCGCCGTCAGGGCTGCGTGCATTTTACATGCGGAGGTGCTAGGGTGGAGCGTTACGGGGCGGAGGGAGGAGGAGAGGAGGAGGATGGGAGGAGGAGGAGGGGAAGATGAGACACGAGGAGGAAGAGGCAGGAACGAGGAGCAGGAGAGCGAGGAGAAGGAGTTAGGACGCAGAGGAGGAGAATGGAGGAAAAAAGAGGAAGGAAGGGGGAGAGGAGGAGGAGGAGGAGGGCGAAGGAGTGGAAGATGAGAGGACACAGGAGAGGAGGAAGGGAGGAGAGGAGAAGAGAGCGGAAAAGACGAGGAGGAGGAGGAAGGAGGGAAGAGAAAGAGGAAGAGGCAGGGAGGCAAAAAAAAGGGAACACAGAGTAAGAGGAGGAAGAGGAGGAGGTTGGAAGAGGAACGTGCGAGAGATGACGGAGTGAGAGGAGGATAAGGAAGGAGAGACGCAAAGGAGGAGGGAAAGGAGTGAGGAGGAGGCACGGAGGACCAAGAGGAGGAGAAAAGGAGGAGGAGGAGGAGGACGTAAGACCATGAGGAGAAGGCAGGAGGAGGTAGAACAGCGAGGCCCCAGGACCGGACCCCTTGTCCTCTCTCCCGTCGCCTCGCGCGTCTAGTCGGGTGACAGCGGTAGATTCCCGCCGCGTGTGGTAACGTCGTGACTCAGAAACGGCACTTTGGCATATTCTCT
>NW_014578435.1:10061-17276 GCF_000485595.1 Priapulus caudatus
AAGGAGGAGGAGGAGGAGGAGGAGGAGAAGGAGGAGGAGAAGGAGTAGGACCAGGAGGAGGAGAAGGAGGAGGAAGAGGAAAAGGAGGAGGAAGAGGAGGAGGAGGAGGGGAGGAGAAGGAGTGGAAAGATGAGGACCAGGAGGAGGAGGAAGAGGAGGAGGAGGAGAGGAGGAGGAGAAAAAGGAGAAGGAGGAGGAGGAGGAGGAGGAAGAGGAAGAGGAAGAGGAGGAGAGGAGAAGAAGGGGAAAGAGGAGGAGGAGGAAGAGGAGGAGGTGGAAGAGGAAGCGGAGAAGGAGGAGGAGGAGGAGTAGGACCAGGAGGAAGAAGAGGAAAATGAGGAGGAGGAGGAGGAGGACCAAGAAGAGGAGGAGGAGGAGGAGGAAGAGTAAGACCAGGAGGAGTATGAGGAGGACCCGGAGCCCCAGGACCGACCCCCTTCCTCTGCCTCCCGTCGCCTCGCGTCTGTCGGTGACAGCGGTAGATTCCCCGCCGCGTGTGTAACGTCGTGACTCAGAAACGCACTTGGCATATTCTCTGTGCGGCCGTGTTAATGGTGGCGATGTCGGTGTGGGTAGGATAGCCGTAGTTGTTGTTGTTGTTGTTGTTGTTGTTGTTGTTGTTGTTGTTGTTGTTGTTGTTGTTGTTGTTGTTGTCCTGAGAGGGTGCGCTGGCGAAGTTTGGCGGGCGCCGCGGTTTCGCGCGCGTCAAAAAAATCGTATGATGTAAATTTTTTAGGTTTGTGGGGTTTTTTTTGATAGAAAGTTGATGGTTCATGCACGTAGAATATGAAACCTGCGATATACAACAATGGTATATCACAAATGTGTGATTATTTCCTTCTAATATATATATATATATATATATATATATATTTTTATATATTGTTATATCATTATATGTTATACGTCAAAGACATACCATAGAAATTTAAAATCCAAAATCAAGTGTGTGTCTAGGGGGTTGTAAATAAATAAATAAATATATATTAATTATTAATTCTTTTTTTAATTATTATTATATCCGAATATATATATATATATATGTGAGTGTGTATGTGTGTGTGTTGATAGTTATATATATATATATATATATTGCGCATAAATTCATAAACCTAATGAAGTGATCGGTTGGGTGTTATATATGTGATTGACGAATCATTGATTGATAGATAGTTGCCACGATGCACACTAACCAATCGGCTCATCATTAGTTCAATGATGATGTCAACACGAGTTTGACCTTCAATCCTTCACTTTTGGCGATTTGCTAGATTAAGTGGCAATTGATATTACCAAGGGAAATCAGAGCATTTGGTTTGCTCACGATTTCTCGCGTGAACGGACGAGAATTTGCCACTTTTAAGGGTTTTCTGATATTTTTACATGTTGAGTATTCTCTGCGTCCCTCCGTTTGCTTGTATGTATACACGCGATTTTCTCATTGAAATAGTCACCTGTATGAAATGTTTGCCGAATATTAGTGACTGCGTATGCATCGCACACACCCCGACCTCCCCACCCGCTTAGACAACCCGGCCCTCACCCGCTCACACAACCCGACCCCCACCCGCTTGGACAACCCGGGCCCCACCCGCTTAGACAACCTGGCCCCCACCCGCTCACACAACCCGACCTCCACCCGCTTGGACAACCCGGCCCCCACCCGCTTAGACAACCCGGAGTGCGCGCGCGCGCGTGTGTGTGTGTGTGTGCATGTGTGTGTATGCGTGCGTGGGTATGAGCGCGTTCCTTTCAGTGTTTGTCAATATTTCTTAAAATAAATTTGAAAAAGCGATCTGTCATAGATAATGACTTGCTATATCTAGTCGTGCGGTGATGTAAGGTAAGGAAGAAATTGCGAGAAAATAAATAAATGCGCCGTTAGATACAACAGCACGCGTTCGTGTATATTAATTTTATTATAATTAAAAATAAATACGCACGATGATGTGTATACAAATATAACGGATAAATGCTTGAGTAGATCCAGTAGATTTCGTGAGAAACAAGCATGCAGCGTCATCATCATCGTCATCGTCACCGTCACATATTGCATTACGATTGGAAATCGATGTAACAGTTTACCGTTAGTTAGCACACGCACAGTTTCACGTTCTGAACGAATGCCAATGTCCGCCCCATCGGCACAACTTCACTAAATCAGACATGTTTGCACAAAACCACCCGAGCAGTCGAAACGTATAGCGGTCACGTGATCGTGAGCCGGACTTTATATCAAAGATATGAGCTTTAAAGTTATAAAAGATAATTAAGGATCCGAAATAGCGAGAGACCTCCTCCCGTCTGAATAGACATATTCAGGGTCGTAATTCAAACAGAAACCTGATTGAACCAAAGCAAGAAATATACACCATATGCCACCTTTCCAAAACGGTCACCGTTGGCGTTCCACTTAAGCGACTGTTATACGCAGATTAAACGCATGATCGTTTCGGAGCTTTCTTCCTATTGCTCGTGACCGGTGATTGTGGCGCCCTGTACGAATTGCGAGCAGCACCGCCTAGCGGCGACGAGCGACGCCGTGTCTACAACGATAGCGACGGTTACAGCAGAAATTACACATTATACCGTAAATACATAGAGTCAACACGGTTACGCCAGATACGACAATATTTACACGAATATACACACGACTCTCATAGGCAGTTGGAGGGCGTGATGAAGGGAAGGGGTGGGGGGGAAGGGAGGGTGAGAGAGAGATAGGGAGCGAGAGGAGAAGAGGGGAGGATGGGGGAAGGGTGGGAGAGCAATAGGTGGCGACAGGGGAGGAGAGAAGAAGGGATAGGAAGGAAGTAATAGAAAGTGAGGTATAGGCGGACGGGGGAAGGGAGAGAAGGAGGGAGAGCTGGGGGGATTTGCCATGCACTAAACGACTTTTATTTCTTCATTGTCCTCCGCGTCCGTCTCTCTATTTCCGGACGACGACTCTTCGTCCGACAGGTAGCGCTGCGACGACGTCGACGTCGCCACGAGCAACTCGAGGCCGTCAGATGGCGCTCCGGTCGTGTCAGGCGCGCACTCCGTCGTCTTCGCGACGTCGCTCGGCGTCTTCTTCGGTTCGGTGACGTCACTCAGATCCGGATTCGGATTGTTTTTTGTCGGCAGGGTCGCCTCTCGTGTCCCGCCCGAGGAAAGAAGCTCTCGCTCTTTCGAGTTCCGCCACTTCATCCGGCGATTTTGAAACCAGATTTTGACCTGCGCGAAAGACAAGTTGACGAGAGAATGTTAGCTATGAATGTTCGTTAAAATTATTTTAAATACGGTTTATCGATTAGTCGTTTAATTAGGGTTCGTTGAATTATATGGCATTTTACGGAATATTAACAAGCAGCGATGGCAAAACGTACGTACGCACGCCCGCTGGCGCGTACAAACGTATATACATATACTCACGAATATTCTGCATATCGCTCTCTCATTCTCTCCCTCTCTCTCCCCCTCTCTTTCTCGCGCGCGCGCTCTCTCTCTCTCTCCTTCACCTCGTCTATCTCTATCGTACGCCTCCCCTCCATCTCGCTCTCTTGCGCCCTGCCCTCTCTTTCTCTTTCTCTCTCTCTCTCTCTCTCCCTCTCTTTCTCTCCCCCTCTCGATCCCTCCCTCTCGCACATCAAACACTGCCAGCCACCACGACCGTGCCGACAGCAGTCAGCAGGTATTGAATTAACTTATAATAACCATCGTGTAATTGAATTTGCCATTTGTTTGGCCAGAGGGAAATGGCACTTATAGACTACAATACAATGACGGCGCGCGAGCGGTGTAAAATAAGGCCCCGGCACTGGAAACAGCTGTGGCGTATTGACTGTCAACACGGCATTATCAGGGAACCGCGCAGCACGCTGCTACGCCGTGCCGCGCCTCAGGGGCTGCGTGCATTTTACTGCGGAGGTGTAGGGGTGGAGGGTTACGGCGGCGGAGGGAGGAGGAGGAGGAGGAGGAGGGGAGGAGGAGGAGGGGGAAGATGAGGACGAGGAGGAAGAGGAGGACGAGGAGCAGGAGAGGAGGAGAAGGAGTAGGACCAGGAGGAGGAGAAGGAGGAAGAAGAGGAAAAGGAGGAGGAAGAGGAGGAGGAGGAGAGGAGGAGAAGGAGTGGAAAGATGAGGACCAGGAGGAGGAGGAAGAGGAGGAGGAGGAGAAGAGAAGGGAAAAAGGAGGAGGAGGAGGAAGAGGAGGAAGAGAAAGAGGAAGAGGAGGAGAGGAAAAAAAGGGAAAAGAGGAAGAGGAGGAAGAGGAGGAGGTGGAAGAGGAAGCGCAAGAGGAGGAGAAGGAGGAGGAGGAGGAGGAGTAAGACTTATTTTATTATAATATATTCAGCGAGCGTATAATGACAGGCGTATTATTTGTATTATACGCTCCTTGATAATATATATATATATATTTAAACAAACTAGACAGCAGCATTTGAACTCTCAAATACATCTGCGGTGGAACTATTTATATACATGACCTAATATACGAATAACAAGTTTAATTTTTTTTTTATATATATTATATATTAATATATATATATATATATATTCTAGAACCAACTAGACAGCCAGCATTGCACACAGCTCTTCAAATCATCTGGGTTATATTTATATACATGTACGAAGAATTAAGTACAAAGGGTATTTTATTAGCGCCTAGTTCCTGATATACGATATACTATATTTTTTATATATATATATTATATCAGCTTGGATATACCTTTAAAGAGTTTATTAGTTCTGGATAGGGGTTTATTTTGTTATAATATATATAGATATTATATTGAATATCATATAGAGTACATATATAGTATATAGGTAAGAGTTATGGGGTAGTATATATATATATCAGGATGCTAGGATTAATATACCATTCGATGACTAGGATTATATAATTCTATTCTTTGTTATTGATTTAGTTCAATGACATGATCATCGATTGAAAACGTTATACGAGTATCGATGGATAAATTTTTCAGCCGATAGTGGGATCGTTCGTGTATGTGATTGTATTTTGTGTGAATTTGTATGGGGGGGGTGCAGGAGCGGATTTGAGAAGAAAAGAAAAAATGTGTTTTATTATTATACATGTACTAATAAACTATGACAGTATTATGTTATACATGGTCCTGATATAGGCTAAAATATATAATATAATAAGAGATTAGAATATGTATATATATATATGTATATTCTTTCTATATATTATATATATATAATTATTATATAATCAGACTAGGATTATAATACAATTTATTTTGTTTTAGCTCTTCGTCATATTTGTGTAATTAAATAGCTTATTAGCTTGTGTTGAGTGTGTATTAGCTGTTGCGTTTTTATGTATTATAATTTATATATTATAACAAGTAATATGCTTCTGTCGCGCGCTCTCTCTCTCTCTCTCTCTCTCTCTCTCTCTCTCCTCTTCTCTCTCTCTCTCTCTCTTTCTCTGCTGCTCTCGTCGGTCGGGTGTTGGGCGGGCTCTTGCGGACATTCTTCGTGTTATCTTTCTTGCACGCTCGCGCATCTCTCTCTCTCTCTCTACTCTCTTCGTCTTTCGTCTCTCTCTCTCTTGGGGTATACTACTATATATATTATATCGATATATACTGCGTTTTAATAATATTTAGCATGCAGAGGTATTTCGAAGAGAGCTGTGTGCAAGGCTGGCTGTCTAGTTGTTTAGAATACAGCACGCCATAGTTTCATTTATTTCCATATTTACAATCATCATCATCATCATCATTATCATCACCATTATCATCATCGCTCTATCATTCATCAGTCATCTATCGATGTTCTGTCATCATGGTTGATCATCGTCGTCGTCGGCGTAGTCGTAGTCGGTCTTTTACGTCTTGTCATCACCTAATTTATCCTATCAGTATCGGTCATCAGGTGATTTTATATCCCCCTTCTTCCCCCCCCCTATCAATCATTATCTCATTCCATCGAATATATCGTCGTCGTCGTCGTCGTCTATCCGCTTCTCTCACCGCCTGGCTGGTGCAGTCACGCTGGCTGCTGACTGCCACTGTAACAACGTCGTGTATATTCGCAATGGTTTCAGTTCTAGACGAACTTTCTTGTCTCTCCCGCTCTAGCTACGGCCCTCTACTCCTTTATTAGTCTGATTCCTCTCATGTCTTGTTTCCTATCACACAATCTCTCCTCTTCGGCTCTCTTTTCTCTCGTCTTTCTTCTTCATCTCTATCTCTATCTCTATCTCTAATTTTCTTCTTTTCTCTCTCTTCCTTCTCTCTCTTCTCTCTCTCTTGTCTCTCTCCTTTCTTCTATCTCTCTCTCTCTTTTGCTCTCTCTGGCTTCGCTCTCTCTCTCTGGGCTTTTAGATCTCGACTCTCTTTCTTTTGCGCGCGGGGGGGTGGCTCTCTCCTGCGTGTCGGTTCCTCTCTCTGGCGGGTCTCTCATCTCTCTCTCTCTTCTATCTATCTCTTATCTCTATCTTCTCGTTTTTTCCTCTCTCTATCTCTCGTTGTCACACCCTTCCACTTCTCTCGTTCAGTTTCTCCTTTTATTTCTCTCTCTCTATTCCGACAGACATATTCCCTCTCTCTCTCTCTCTCATCTTCTTTCTCCTCTGCTCTTCTTTTCTCGCGTATTCTATTTGGATCTCATTGAGAGCTCTATTCTTTAGCTTTTTGGGTTTTAGTGTTGGTTGGCTTCATCGATGATGTTGAGGTGTTACAGCGTTGACCGGCGCGCATGGTAGACACCGCGAGGAACGTTTAACTCAATTTGTTGTTTCGGCAGGACGATGCAGCGCATGATGGGGCACCGCTGCTGCGAAAAAGAGCTCGCTTTTCGCCGCGCGACGGCGTCGAATAGCTGCCATTGCAAATCATCGAAATACATCGTTATAGGGCAACGTAACATCGTCAGAATTGTGATTTGATGAAACTTCGCCCTCTCAATTTTTTATGCGAGCCTGCGGGGAATCGGAGCGTTGTCAGGGCATGATGACACCGATAGTTGTGCGGCGACAGATGGCGCGCATTCCGCCGCGTCGGCATTTTTTGAGCGCTGGGCTGTTTAATGGCTTCGATTATCTTCGAGTTAGAATAAATACAACGCGCGCAGATGCTGGGAGCATCATCATCTCACCATCATCATCATCATATCTCGTCATACATCATCATCATTCATCTCATATCATCATCATCTTTTTTTTTATTATCATATCGTCGTATCGTTATATCTACACGGC
>NW_014578435.1:20018-28292 GCF_000485595.1 Priapulus caudatus
CATGGTAGGAGAAGCAGGAGGAGCGAGAACAGGAGCCCCAGGACCGACCCCTTCTCTTGCCTCCCGTCGCCTCGCGCTCTGTCGGGTGACAGCGGTAGATTCCCGCGCGTGTGTAACGTCGTGACTCAGAAACGCACTTGGCATATTCTCTCAGAGGAACCGACATCTTCATTCTTAACAGAATTTTCGTTACTAATTATTCTCGACAGAGAAAAATGTTGCTAATATTCTCGACACATTAATATTTTTAATATTCTCGCCCAGGATAAATGTTGCGAGGCGGACAGTATCGCCTGCACATGTAAATTTACGCGGAGAGGCGGCGTGCACAAATATTCGTATATCTGAATCGACGCCACGTCCCTCCATCCCGCTGAAGCGAACCTCGCAATAATATGACACCAGTATCAAAGCCCGTGCGCGCGACCTCATGCATGTATAGATTATAGGCACGTCACCATGCGATCACGCTAAATAATAATTTCCACGTTTAAATTTTTCTCGCCCGCTCGCGACGATTCGATGACTTTCGTCGTGCAGCTTCGCGCGAGTGCGTGAGCTGAGATGCCGCGCTGATGTATATTTCATGATTTCGTATTATGGCTGATGTGTGGGGCCGCCCGTGGTTGTGCAGTGGTTCTCTCATGCAGTGTGCCGACAACAGCTGCGCTTGCAGCGCGCCGGCGCGACGTCGCGATGTCGATGCTTGTTGTCGCCCTTCGTTTGACGTGCGATCTCGCTCGCTCTCTCTTTCTCTCTTTTTTTCTTTCTCTCTCTCTCTTTCTCTCTCTCGCTTTCTCTCTCGCGCGCGCGCTCTCCCTCTCTCTCGATCTCTCTCTTTCTTTCTTTCCTTCTCTCTCTCTTCTTTCTCTCTCTCTCTTTTTCTCTCTCTCTCTCTCTCTCTCTCTCTCTCTTACTCTCTCTCTCTCTCGTGCTCTCTCTCCCTGCTCTTTATATATATATATATTATATATTATGTCATTCTCTCTCTCCATCGCTCGCTCTCGTTCTCTCACCCTTCTCGTATTCGCACGCGCTCCTCTCTCTCTAATTCTCCGATCTCTCTCCTCTCGCTGTTATCCTCTCTCTGCCTGTCGCGCGCTGCTCTCTCTCTCTCTCTCTCTTCCTCTCTCGCCCCTCTCGCTTGTAGCCGCTCCTGCTCGGACACATTCTCTCATTTATATTCTTAATTCCATGTAATTAATTTTACATTTAAATAAATTATATACGATTTTATCTGGTTGTGAGTTTGCGCGTTTGCATGCGCGCATAGATTTCCTTCCATCAAAGAAATAATCTTTTTTTTCTGATTATTAACTGATTCAACAAAACAGTTTAATCATTTATACCATCTCAAATATTTGTGGCCATTTTTTGGCAATTAATTTGACTGGCTATTGCCAGCAACGAGACTACCACCGAACTGCACGATCAGAGAGGATATATAAGCTTGCTCAATAACAGATATTATCAATTAAATACTATTATAACTACAGTAAAATAATCGCTGTTAGCTACTGTCGGACTGATGACGATGGCACGGCACGTGACGGCCGATGACTCATCGCTTCAGCGATCGTCTGCGAATCATGCCGAGTAACAAACACATCGAAACGCATCTTCCGCGCGCCTTCTTTCACAGCGGCCGACCCTACGTATAAGCTTCTCCCCCACAGATCTCCCCCTCCCCCCTCCTCCCCTTCTCGATGCTTGTATCGTTTTGTGTTTGTCGTTTGGTGGGAGCGCAGGTCACGGCGGGTGGGCACCTTCCTGCCCGCATGCACGCGAAGCGAAGAATCCCCTGTTGACGTTAGGAGGGGATCTGGTCGAGTGACTCGGATATAGACAGTTAATCCGCCCGTCATCGTTTTACTCGCAGTCGCCCACTCTCTCTAGCTTGCCTTCTCTCTCGGCTGCGCGCATCTCTCTTTCTCTTTCTCTCTCTTCTCTCTCTCTCTCTCTCTCTCTTTCTCTTTCTCGCTCTCTCCTCTCTCTCTCGCTCTTACTTAACCACTCTTTCCCCTGCTGCGTTGTTTCGCGTCCCTCCCTCCCTGCTCTCGATTACTCTCGCCGCGCACGTCTCTCTTTCTGCTTTCTCTCTCTCTCTCTCTCTCTCTTCTCCTTCTTCTCTCTCTCTCTCTTTCTATCGGTACCTCCAGTCCCTTCTATATTTGTTCTTCCTCTATATATCTTGCACTCTCTCTCTCTCTCTCTCTCTCTCCTCTCTCGTCTCTCTCTCTCTCTCTTCCTCCTCTCTCTCTCCTCGTCTCTCATCTCTCTGCTTCCCTCAACGCTCTCTCTCCTCCTATGCTCTCTCTCTCCCGCTCGTTTTTAGTGTCCCGCTTTCGTTCTCTCTCGCATACACTATAGCGCGCTATTTTAACTACCGCGTTGCTTCCTCTAAGCTCCTCTCTCTCGCTCCCGTTGCTGGACTCTCCTCTTGCTCGTCTTCTCTCCTCCTCTCTCTCTCGCGTCAGCTGCTCTTCACGACAGTCTCCTCATCACGCCCCAGCTTGCTCGCGCTTTAATCTCTCTCTTCACTTCCTTCGCAGCGTATGTTCTCCCGTCCACTGCCTCTGCTTGCCTCTCTCTCTCTCTCTCGCTCCCTTGCTGACTCTCTCTTGCTCTCTCTCTCTCTCTCTCTCTCTCTCTCTCACCCGCCCGCTTGCTCGCGCTTTATCTCTCTCTCACTTGCTCGCACTTGTTCTCCCGCCCACTGCCTCGTGCTTGCACTCTCTCTCTCTCTCTCGCGCACTCGCGCTAACCAGTAAATGCTATTGAGAGAGGAGGCGTAGCGTCTAAGCACGCGTGGGACGTGTTTCGCGAACTCGCTAAGCTTCATTGCCGGAAAGAGAGAGCACCGAGGCAACGCTTGAGCCAAAACAGGGTTTAGCGAGACGCCAGTGGCGGGAGGGTGGATGCCCGCGCCAGCGCGGAGGCGGGTGCCATGTGCGGAGAGCGTGCGTGCGTGCGCGTACGTGTGTGTGCGTGTGCATGGCGGAGGGCGTCTGCCGGGACCACCTACGTCACGCCGTGTAGAGCGCGGCTTTCTCACGGAAGCTCACTGGTAGTGGAGCAGATATGTGAAAAAAATTATGGGATTTGTGGTAAAAGCACAAAAATTGGCATATATGATGGTAATGTTTTACTAAATGGTTTCAGATATAGTGCCAAGCAGCTGTTATTTTCTGCATGAGCTCGTGGTAGCGGTGTTTGTTCTCTGGATTCGTTGATGGCTCAATCGCATGCGTTTATTTGCGTGTTTATTCGTTGTATTCATTTAACCGAATGTACGTTTTTGCTTATTTATTTGTTTGTTTGATTTATCGTTTGTATGTCTGTTATTATTTATTGCTCTGTGCATTTTTCATTTGTTTATAGAGTTTAATCACTATGTGTTTTTTATGTGTCATACTAAATAATTTTTTATAACATTTTTAAAGCTAATAACTGTTATTATATACGGCTCAGTGGTCATCCTACTCGATTCACGTACATGACGTCCGGTTCGTATCGCCAACGTCGTCGCTGCCATGCCCCCACACACCCCGCTGCAAATCCATCTACGCGTGTATAAGCCAGCGTGCGAAAAGCTCGCGATGCTGCTACACATGTTCAACGCATGTTGCAGCGAAGAGAGAGGGTGAGCGGATCATGTTTGTCTATCAGAGAGGCGGCCTGTCCAATCAGGGGCGTAGTGGCGAGATGAGATAGCAAGCACGGATGAACTGACCTTCTACGGAATCGTTTCGTTTACTAAATATTTATCTTACGTGTGTCACAGCGTTGTAATTAATGGGTGAGAAGTAACGTTAATAAATATCATCCTGGGATGCAGAAAGGATGCGGAGATGTACTAGAACCGCGATCTGACGGGGGTTCATGCTCTTGAATATATACTATATATATAATATATATATATATAATATATATAATATATATTATATATATAATTATATGATATATATATATATATATTCACTCTCCATCTCTCTCTCTCTCCGTCTCGTCTCTCTCCTCTCCTCTCTCGTGCTCTCTCTCTCTCCTCTCTCTCTCATCTCTGTGTGTGCTGTGTGTGTGTGTGCGCGTGTGTGTGTGTTGTGTGTTTGTGTGTTTGTGTGTATGTGTGTGTGTGTGGTGTGTGTGTGTGTGCTGTCGTGTCGTATGTGTGTTGCTGTGTGTGTGTGTCGTGTGCTGTGTCGTTGTGTGCTGTGTGTTGCTGTGTGTGTCGTTGTGGCATGCCGCTGCATCCCGTGCGTGCGTGCGTGCGTGCGTGCGTGCGTGGCGTGCGTGCGCGTCGTTGTGGACTATGCAGCTGTGTTCTTTCGTGTGAAATAAACGCGAGTGCGCCCCCTGCGCATATGCCTCTGTAAATCTTTCCTCTGCTCTATACTCGTCTTGCCTTCTCTTACTCCCGCCGACACTGCCGGACCTTTTCCCTCTATCGCCTTCATCGGCGGCAAGGGAGGCGTTGCCGACTGTTTAAAAAAGCTCGCAACACCTGTTCGCGCGTAACAAGCAAGCTGAGGCATTGTAACGAATGTTCCCACAGCCACTTTGTATAGCGTCTTTCAGATCAGCAGCCGATGAAAGGAGAATAAGAAGAGAGAAGAGAGAGAGAGAGAGAGAGAGAGAGAGAGGGGGGGGAGAGAGAGAGAGGCGAGAGAGAGAGAGAGAGAGAGAGAGAGAGAGAGAGAGAGAGAGAGAGAAAGAGGGAGAGAGCATGCCTGCGTGTATCCGTGTGTTGGTGCGTGTGTGCGTGTGTGCGTGTGTGTGCGTGTGTGCGTGCGTACGTACGTTGGTGTGATGTTTTTGTGTGGGCGCTTTGCATATGCTGTCTCTCAGCGACTGGCTGCATCCGCCTATACACCCGCTAGTTACTGGAATTTTACGTATATATATATATATATAAATAATTATGTTTATTTATTTATTTATTCATATTGAAGACGAGGTTTCACTGAGTGCTGCAGCGTAACACAACTCCCCGTCCCTCTATCTCTCCCACCCCTCTCCCTCTCTCTTACTCCCCCCCTCCTCCCTCTCTNCTACTACTCTCTCTCTCTCTCGTCTCTCTCCTCTCTACTCTCTCTCTCGTCGGTCTCTCTCCTCTCTTATATATATATATATATATATATTATGTCATTCTCTCTCTCTCGCTCGCTCTCGTTCTCTCACCCCTTCTCTGATTCGCACGCGCTCCCTCTCTCTCTATTTCTCCCGATCTCTCTCCCTCTCGCTGTTATCCTCTCTCTGCCTGTCGCGCGCGCTCTCTCTCTCTCTCTCTTCCTCTCTCGCTCCCACTCTCGCTTGTTAGCCGCCTCTCTCGTACACATTCTCTCATTTATATTCTCTAATTCCATGTAATTAATTTTACATTTAAAATAATTATATACGATTTTATCTGGTTGTGAGTTTGCGCGTTTGCATGCGCGCATAGATTTCCTTCCATCAAAAGAAATAATCTTTTTTTTTCTGATTATTAACTGATTCAACAAAACAGTTTAATCATTTATACCATCTCAAATATTTGTGGCCATTTTTTGGCAATTAATTTGAACTGGCTATTCCAGCAACGAACTACCACCGAACTGCACGATCAGAGAGGATATATAAGCTTGCTAATAACAGATATTATCAATTAAATACTATTAATAACTACAGTAAATATAATCGCTGTTAGCTACTGTCGGACGATGACGATGGCACGGCACGTGACGGCCGATGACTCATCGCCTTCAGCGATCGTCTGCGAATCATGCCGAGTAACAAACACATCGTAAACGCATCTTCCCGCGCGCCTTCTTTCACAGCGGCCGACTCTACGTATAAGCTTCTCCCCCACAGATCTCCCCCTCCCCCCTCCTCCCCCTTCTCGATGCTTGTATCGTTTGTGTTTGTCGTTTGGTGGGAGTCGGCAGGTCACGGCGGGTGGCACCTTCCTGCCCCCGCATGCACGCGAAGCGAAGAATCCCCTGTTGACGTTAGGAGGGGATCTGGTCGAGTGACTCCGGATATAGACAGTTAATCCCCCGTCATCGTTTACTCAGTCGCCCCACTCTCTCTAGCTTGCCTTCTCTCTCGCGCGCGCACTCTCTCTTTCTCTTTCTCTCTCTCTCTCTCTCTCTCTCTCTCTCTCTTTCTCTTTCTCGCTCTCTCTCTCTCTCTCTCGCTCTTACTTAACCACTTTTTCCCCTGCTGCGTTGTTTCGGTCCCTCCCTCCCTGCTCTGATTACCTCCCGCGCGCACTCTCTCTTTCTCTTTCTCTCTCTCTCTCTCTCTCTCTCTCTTCCCCCTCTGCTCTCTCTCTTTCTATCGGTTACCTCCAGTCCCTTCATATATTTGTTCTTTCCTCTACTATATCCTTGCACTCATGCATCTCTCTCTCTCTGCTCTAATCTCTCTCTCTTCTCTCTCTCTCTCTCTTCTCCTCTCTCTCTCTCGTTCTCATCTCTCGTCTCCTCAACGCTCTCTCTCTCTCTATGCTCTCTACTCTCCCCCGCTCGTTTTAGTGTCCGCTTTCGTTCTCTCTCGCAATACACGTATACGCGCTATTTTCTTACCGCGTTCTTCCTCTAGCTCGCTTCTCTCTCGGCTCCTTGCTGGACCTCCTCTTGCTCGTCTTCTCTCTCCTCTCTCTCTCGCTCGAGCTGCTCTTCACGATCGTCTCCTCATTTCACGCCCGCAGCTTGCCTCGCGCTTTATCTCTTCTTCACTTCTCGCACGCCTATGTTCTCGCCGTCCACTGCCCTCGTGCCTTGCTCTCTCTCTCGTCTCTCTCGCGCCCTTGCTGACTCTCATCTTGCTCTCTTCTCTCTTCTCTTTCTCTCTCTTCCTCCTCTCTCTCTCTCTCTCTCACCGCGCTGCTCGCGCTTTATCTCTCTCTCACTTGCTCGCAGTGTTCGTCTTCCTCCTGCCCACTGCCTCGTAGCTTGCTCTCTCTCTCTCTCTCTCTCCGCGCACTCGCGCTACCGCCTATAATGCTATTGAAGAAGGGGAGGCGTAGCGTCTAAGCAGCGCGTGGGACGTGTTCGCGAACTCGCTAACGCTTCATTGCCGAAAGAGACAGAGCCCCGTAGGCAACGCTTCGAAGCCAAAACAGGTTTAGCGGAGACGCCAGTGCGGAGAGGTGGATGCCGCGCCAGCGCGGGAGGGGGTGCCATAGTGCTGAGAGCGGGCTGCGTGCGCGTACGTGATGTGTGCGTGTGCATTGGCGGGAAGGGGGTCTGCGGGACCACCTACGTCTCACGCGTGTATTAGAGCGCGCTTTTTTACGGAAGCTCACTTGGTAGTGGGCAGATATGTGAAAAAATTATGTGATTTTGGTGGTGAAAAGCCACAAAAATTGGCATATATGGATTGCTAATGTGTATAACTAAATGGTTTACAGATATAGTGCCAGCAGCTGTTATCTTTAGCCGCATGAGCTCGTGGTTAGCGATGTTGTTCTCTGAATTCGTTGATGGCTCAATCGCTGCGTTTATTTGCGTTTTATTCGTTGCTATTCATTTATCTGATATCTACTATTTTTGCTTATTGTTTGTTTGGTTGTGATTTATCGTTTGTATGTCTGTTATTATTTATCTGCTCTGGTATTTTTCATTTGTTTTATACAGTTTATCCACTATGTGTTTTTTATGTGTTATACTAAATAATTTTTATAACATTTCTTAAGCTAATAACTGTTATTATATACGCTCAGTTGCGTCAATTCCTACTCGATTTCACGTACATGACGTCCGGTATCGATATCGCCAACGTCGTTCGCCTGCCTGCCCCCGCACACCCCGCTGCAAATCCAATTACGCGTGTATGAGCCAAGCCGTGCGAAAAGCTCCGATGCTCTACTACATTTCAACGCCATGTTGCCAGCCCGAAGAGAGAGGGTGAGCGGATCATGTTCTGTCTATCAGAGAAGGCGGCCTGTCCAATCAGGGGTCGTAGTGGCGAGATGAGATTAGCAAGCACGGCATGAACTGACCTTCTACGGAATCGTTTCGTTTACTAAATATTTTCTTACGTGTGTCACAGCGTTTGCTAATTAATGGGTGAGAAGTAACGTTAATAAATGATCAATCTGCGATGCAGAAGGCATGCGGAGACTGTTACTAGACCGCGATCTGGCACGGTGGGTTCATGCTTCTTGAAATATATATGATATATATATATATATACTATATATATTTATATAATATAGTATATATATATTATTAATTATATATATATATATATATATATTCACTCTCTCTCTCTTCTCTTCTCTCTCTCTCTCTC
>NW_014578435.1:28317-30817 GCF_000485595.1 Priapulus caudatus
GCGGGAGGGGAGAGAGGAGGGGGAGAGAGGAGGGGGAGAGGGGATGCGCGGATGCTGTGTGTGCGGGAGGGAGGGAGTAGGGGGAGAGGGGAGGGGGAGAGGGGATGCGCGGATGCTGTGTGTGCGGGAGGAAGGGAGGAGGGGGAGGGGGAGGGAAAGAGGGGGAGCGCGGATGCTGTGTGTGCGGGAGGGAGGGAGGGGGGAGGGAGGTGGGAGAGAGGGGATGCGCGGATGCTGTGTGTGCGGGAGGGAGGGAGGAGGGAGAGGGAGGGAGGGAGGAGAGGGGATGCGCTGATGCTGTCAGCTCCCGCGGCGTGGTGAGTGTGTACGTTAACGTGTCAGCCGCTTGACGTCGATTTCTCAAACTACCATTAACGCCGCGCGCAAATATTTACGATCGCAATAATTTATCAATAAAATCTCATCTAGACCGATTTAGGCGTTTATCTGATTCGATTCGATCGCGTGTAAACACCGATCAATTACCGTAGAGTGTCGGCTGGACGCGTTGTCGGCGAGGCGAGGTGATTATGAGAGCGGTTTATATAGATGTCAGTCATCTGCCGCACTCTGATGATAAAATTCCCTACTATGATCCTCGTCCTTATCCCTCGCCCACTCCCCCCGCGCCACAACACACGACACTCACCCCCTACCATCGAATTGCACATGTGATATATAAATATGTGACATAATATCACACACACGTATTTGGCTTGACAAAATATTATAAGCCATTATAAATATAAATTATTATATTACTGTACATTTACATTTATATTACTATATTCTCTAAGCTGCATCCCACACCAACTCCGACTCCACCCCTTATAATTAACCCACACACCGCCGAATATCTCTCCTCCTTGCTCACTCTCTCTCTCTCTCTCTCTCCTCTCTCTTTCTCTCTCTCTCTCTCTCCTCTCTCTCTCTAATCTGTCTCTCTCTCTATATATATCTGTATCTGTCTGCCTATCTCTATCTCTCTCCGTGCGTCTTCCTCCTTCTCTTTCTATTATTCTCACATTTGCTTCTTTCCCTTTCCCTCCACCTTTTTCTGTCCGTCTCTCTCTCGCTCTCTCTATCGCCGCATCTTCCTCTCTCTCACGCGGCCACTGCATTATCCCTCTCTCTCTATACTTCTCTCTCTCTCTCTCTCTCTCTCATCCTCTTCTCTCTCTCTCTCTCTGCTTTTCTCATCTCTCTTCTCTACTACGCTCTCTTTCTCCTCTCTCTTCTCTTCTCTCTCTCTCTTTTTCGTTCGTTCTGTTCTTCTCTGCGGCCTCGGCCCTCTTTCTCTCTCTTCTCCTTGCTCTCTTTCTCTTGCTCTTCTCTCGCTATTCTCTTTCGCCCCGCTCGATCTTCTATTTCTCCACCCTACTCTCCCTCTCTCTCTCTCTCTCTCTCTCTCTCTCTCTCTTTCTCTTGCTCTCTTCTCTCGTCTCTCGTCACTTCGCTTCTCTCTCTCTCTTCTCTCTTCTCCTGTCTCTCTTGCTCTCTCATCTCTCTCTCTCTCTCTCTTTCTCTCTCTCTCTTCTCATTGCTCTCTGTCTTCTTCTTGCGCTCTAGCTCTTGCTCTCTCTCTCTCTGCTCTCTCTCTCTCTCTCTCTCTCTCTCTCTCTCTTCCGCCGCTCGCCTCATCTCTCTCATCTCCTCCCCTATCTCTCTCTCTCTGCTTCTCTCTCTCTCTTTGCCTCTCTTTCTCTTGCTCTCATCTTGCTATCTCGGTCGCCGCTCGCATCTCTCTTCTCGCACCCCTCTCTCCCCTCCCTCTCTCTCTGATTCTCCTCTCTCCCTCTCTCCTCTCTCACTCTCTCTCTCTTTCTCTTGCTCTCGTCTCTCTCTCTCTCTTCTCTTTCTCGCCCCCGCGCTCGCCTTCATCTCTCATACTCTCTATCGCCGCTCGCTTCTCTTTCTCTCTTCTTCTCTCTTTCTCTCTCTCTCTCTCTCTCTCTTCTCTTCTCTTCTCTTTTGCTTCTCTCTACTCTCTCTCTTCTCATCTTCTTCTCTCTTTCTCCGCCGCTCGACTATTCTCTCTCTCTCCTCTCTCATTTCTCATCTTCTCTCTCCTCTCTCTTCTCTCTCTCTCTCTCTCTCTGTCTTTTCTTGACTCTCTCTCTCTCTCTCTCTCTCTCTTGCGTGCTCTCTCTCTCCTCTCTGCTCTCTCTCTCTCTCTCTCGCCGCTCTGCCTCTTCCCTCTTCTACTCTCGCTCTCTCTCTCTCTCATTTGCTCTCCTCTCTCTCTTTCTCGCCGCTCGCCTCTCTCTTCTCTCTTTCTTGCATTTCTCTCTCTCTCGCGCATCGCCTCTCTCTATCTTGCTCTCTCTTACTTGCTCTCTCTCTCTCGTTCTCTCTCTCTCTCTCTCTCTTGCGTCGCATCTCACACACCGACGCACCGAGCCGCTACCTTACCTACGCACGTGGAGCGGCTATGGAAGCTTTCGGCTTGGAATTTCTTTCATAGGCTACTCTAACTCTATATTACTACTTACCATTAATA
>NW_014578435.1:34372-39651 GCF_000485595.1 Priapulus caudatus
ATAGATAGATAGATAATAGATAGATAGATAGATAGATAGATAGATAGATAGATAGATAGATAGATAGATAGATAGATAGATAGATAGATAGATAGATAGATAGATAGATAGATAGATAGATAAATAGACAGATAGAGAGCGAGAGAGAGAGAGCGCGCGCGCGAAAAAGAGACAACGAGACAGAGAACGCGAGAGATAAAGAACGAGGGGCGGGTAAGCGAGCGAGAGATTGCAAGAGACAGATATATAGCGTATAGTAATGGGGATTATTCCAGCCTGAGATTGCTGCTGCTGCCGCTGCTGATGCCGAATCCTGGGGGTCGTGTAATTAGCCTAAGCCGTTGTCGCAAGCACAATGATTAGATCTGTTTTCGCCCAGCTTTGTCAACGATCGCCCGCTCGGCGTGTGTTCGTTGATTGTTGATCAATGCTAGCGCCGTTGCGAGCAGTGTGCGGGTTTTGTGTTTGGGACTTGTCATCTCGCCTACCGATCACGTTCTTGATGGATCTATGTGGTGGGTTTATCGCGACCTCGATCTGGGTTCTGGCTTTTTCCCGAGCTAACCTTTTTGTTTGTGTAACTCATTGCGTTATATTTCTGTCAATCTGTCTGTCTATCTCGCTCTCTCTCTCTTTCTCTCTCTCTCTCTCTCTTTCTCTCTCTCTGTCTATCTCTCTCTCTCTCTCTCTTCTCTCTCTCTATCTCTTCATCTCTCTCTCTTCTTTCTCTCTCTCCCTTTCTCTCTCTCTTTCTCGCTCTCTTCTCTCTCTTTCTTCTCTCTCGTTACTCTCTCTCTCTCTCTCTGCTTTTTTTGCGCGTGCGCTCTCTCTCCTCTCTTTTTCGGCGGGCGGGCGCTCTCTCTATCTCTCTTTCTTTCCCGCTCTTTTTTCATCTCTTCACTCTCTTATTCATCTCTTTCATTCTCCTTCCTTCCCCTTGCGTCTCCAACGCGCTATCTCTGTCCCTCCAGTATCGTTTGGTACGGTGTGCATATCGTTTCATCCAACCGCTCACCCGTCCCAGCTGCACACGCGACACACACACACACACCACCACACACACACACGGCGCAGCCCGCAGCCGCGCGCCGCTGCGTGTGGCACGCGACGCACGACGCATCACACACCGATCACACAACACACATACCACACCACCGATCCGAGGACTTATCCACCACGCCTCCGCGATCTGGGTGATTCCACCAGCCGCATCGACTGTCGTCCCGATCAGGCAAGACACGGTCTCACTCTGGTGTCGCCTCATCCACCAACCGATTCCAACCCTATCCACGCCAACCGCATCCCCATCAGCCCACCAGCCGCATCCCACCCTCATCCCCCACGCACTCTCTCTCCCACCAACTCGACCCACCCTCATCACCAGCCGTCATCACCGTCCGCATACACACCATACCTTTAACGCATGCCCTCTCACCCACCGCCCGGATCGAATATTTCTGGTACGGAACACGGCCTGCTAGCGGTTAGAGTGCGGGGGACTACGCAAAGAGTTCCCCGGCTGAGGTCCGTGCAGCTGCGTCACGCGAATGTCGAGAGATGGCTGATGCTCGCGCGGTACACGGCCGCCGATTTGGTTAGAGGAGTAATTAGCGCTGTTGCTTGGCGCGCACGCTCGGCGCGCGTCGGTCTGCGAGACGGCTATAGTCGTCACCACGTTGGACGCGCGCGGGACACGCACACATACCGCGCGGGGGGGGGAGCACACATACATCGACACGCCAGCAAGGCGCACACGCGCACGCACGCACGGCTACGCACACAACACGCGAGGCGGCCACA
This sequence comes from Priapulus caudatus, assembly GCF_000485595.1. Taxonomy (NCBI): domain Eukaryota; kingdom Metazoa; phylum Priapulida; class Priapulimorpha; order Priapulimorphida; family Priapulidae; genus Priapulus; species Priapulus caudatus. Next base: position 36,173 of record NW_014578435.1, read on the forward strand.
CTACACACACACACACACCACACACACACACCACACACGCAGCACGCCGCCGCACTACGCACAGGACCACACGCACACGCACACACACACGCACCACGACACACACACACACACACCACACACACACACGCATGTGCACGACGCACCGCCCACACACCACGTAGCCACGCACACAGCACGACACGCACGCACGCACACGCAGCACGCGAGCCCAGCTGTGCGACGTCTGACACAGAGCAGTTGATTAGTGGTGGTAATACCTGGGCGCTGCTGCCTAGCTACTGCTACTACTGCTGCGGTACTACTCTCTTACTGCTGGCTACTATAAGTCAGTGTGGGCTGTGGGTGCCTCGGCTGCGCTACTCTTGCGCTGACTACTCACCTCAGAACGGACAGACGTGGGGTCTACATACTAGCTACTACTGCTGGCTACTACGCTACCTGCTACTACTACTGCTACTACTGTACTACTACTAACCCGTCACTGAGTCGGTAGGGTTGCGGTGCTCTGCGGTGGGTGGGGCTGGGCTGGGGTGGCGTGGTGTAGATGTGGGCGGTTGGGCGGTTGTACACGCTTATTGTGAGTGCGGTAGAGGTGGAACTAATGTGGGGTTAGAGTAGAGGACGAGGTTAAGATTAATGAAGGTTACGGTGTGGGGTAGCTGGTAGGTGTTAGGTATATATTCAGCCGTCCGGTACTGCCATCTACAGTTTTCTTCGTCCGCTATAGATCGCCGCCCATCTGCATACATGCACACACGTCATCATTTGCGATCAACACAGCCTGCGTTCGGCGGTCCCTAGGCATCCGCGTGTCGCGTAATAAAGGCCTTCATGAAATAAACATACTGACGAAGGTGTCTGCGTACAGTGAGCTAGCTACGGTGATGCAGACACCAGTCTATTCATTCGCATGCATTTATGACTTTTTTTCGGCAACGTTAGCGCACAAATGCTGCTATTACGTAGAGGACGCTGCGCGCCGAAGGGAGATTAAAGAAGCTGTATATGTATTCATCCCACACCTATGGAGATGATGACAGATGTCCCGACTCTGTTACATGCGCGTGTTTATGTGTCCATGCGGGCATAAATATATAAATTTTGCGCAGCTATGCATTAACTTGCGTACGTGTATACATATATGCAGCTTTCTGTCTCACATACTCACTCGTTCACGTAATAGTGATTCGCCCTTTCGTCTCTCTCTCTCTCTCTCTCTCTCTCTCTTCTCTCTCTCGTCTTCCTTCTTCTCTCTCTACTCTTTTCTCTTCTATATTTCTCTCTTTATTTCTCTACCCTTCTCCTTCTCTCTCCGTCTCTCTCTGTATTGCTGTGTTCGTGCGCGTTCGCGTGCGCGCGTCTCTTCTTCTTTTCTCGGCTCGCCCTCTGTCTCCATTCATATATGTATAAAACTAAATATAACTAGTCCATAAATTAATACATATATTACTATAGGGAATTTGCGAAATGCAGGGCTATAATGAAAACGGATATACCTCTTATTGTTAGTTATACGGTATATTTCGCTTTTGATGCGAACTATATAATATTTATATAATAATATGTAATATAATTAATAGTATAATATAGTATAGTATAGTATAGTTATAGCTATAGTATTAGTATAGTCATATTATCAGTATAGCATAGCATAGCATAGCATAGATAGCATAGCATAGCATAGCATATAAGACATAGACATAGCCATAGCATAGCATAAGCATAGCATAGCATAGCATAAGCATAAGCATAGCATAGCATAGCACTAGATAGCAGGTGTATAGGTATAGATAGCTATATATAGTATATAATAGTCTGTTATAGTATAGTATAGTAATCAGTATAGCTTATAGTATAGTATAGAATATTAGTATAGAATATAGTATAGTATGGTATAGTGAATAGCATAAGCATCAGTATGCATTTAGTCATAGATAGTATGATATAGGTATAGGGTAGTATAGTATTCAGTATAGTTAGCTATAGTATAGTTAAGTATAGTATAGCTATAGATATAGCTAGTAATAGTATAGTATAGTATAGTTATAGTATAGTATATTATAGTATAGCTATAGTATAGCTTAGTATCAGTATAGTGATAGTTATAGGTATAGATATAGATATAGGTATAGATATAGATATTAGATTAGTAAATAGTATAGCTATAGATATTAGTATAGTATAGCTCATAGTTAGCTATAGTGATACGGTATTAGTTATATAGCTTAATAAAGTTATAGATTAATAGTATATATTTATAGTTCAGTGTTACGGCGCCATTACCTGCTGCTGACAACACGGGGTGCTAGCCGGCCATGCGGCACACTTCCCTAGCCGCACTACGTGCCAGACGCAGTATATCGTTACATGTACAACTTCCATGTTTGCACGAGGGCAACGGCACGCTGACCGATTGCGCGGCGGCAGGACGCCGACGACGGTGACCCTCCCCCCGTCAGTCCCGCGACGTGAGCACCGGAACGCCGACAGGCGACGTGCTTGACCAGTCGAGCGACGGCAAGCCGTCCTGTCCGGCCCGACGTGCCGCGTAGCGGATAGCTCCCGTACCCGGGATCTCTCCAGGCTCCCGTAAGCGGGCTTCATCGCGTCGGCATACGGCTGCGTCGGGATCGGACGCGCAATGAACGGCGGCGAACGATCCCGTAGGATGTTGTCGACGAGGAAAGAGTTAGACGACTCGTATACGGCGGCTGCCGTCGGCGGATGAGGCAGGTGCTTCATGAGTCCCGGTCGAAAGACGCTCTGGTAGAGAGACGACGGTGTGATGACGCTGTGAAACATCGTGCGTGTGTATGTGTGTGTGTGTGTGTGTGTGTGTGTGTGTGTGTGTGTGTGTGTGTGTGTGTGTGTGTGTGTGTGTGTGTGTGTGTGTGAGCGTGTGTCTATGTGCGCGTGTGTGACCGTAAATCCGTTTGCTGAAAATCTCTTTATCGAAGATCAGTCGTTGTAGATCTTCTGACTGAAGATCTGTCCTTTGAAGATTTGTTGTCAAAGACTTATTTGTCGAAGACCAGTTTATCGACGATCGGTTCGATCTATTTATTGGTGATCGAACTGATGATTCGTTGAAGATCTGTTTATCGAACAACCACTCATCAAAGATAAAATCGGAGATGATCTCTCACGATCCATGCAGCGCTCTCGTGCGTGCGGTCCGTCCACGCTTATCGGATCGGTTGCTTGCGATCTTTATCACGTTACTAATCGCACATCTACCGTGAGCACATGATCCTGTGACGGAGAGAGACAGCGAACGGAGAGAGAGAGAGAGAGGAGCAGAGATGATCGAGAGAGAGAGAGTGCGCGCGATAAAGAGAGATTACCAGTGAGAGAGAGACGACAGACGATAGAGGAGAGAGAGATACGTGATGAGAGGAGAAAGATGCTCTGAGAGAGAGAGAGACGTAAGAGAGACGAGAGGAGAGATGAGGGTGAACGAGAGAGTTTTGGCGAGA
>NW_014578435.1:42463-50382 GCF_000485595.1 Priapulus caudatus
ATATATTATCGATCTCTCTCTCGATATAATTATGTATATAATTATAATTAACTGTTTGATTTACGTGCATCTGATTTTACATGGTTATTAAATGTATGCTGGCGGGGAGCGGTTATTTTGGGTGAATCATTTCCATGCCATGCGTCTTACACGCGTTCATATGATGTTTCAATACCTTTCTGCTTCTTCTTTCTATTAGTTTTTGCGTTTCAGTGAGTCTATTTGCTGATGAGACAGCAAAACCGCCGTGTATGAAAGAGCACAGTAAATGGAAGCGGATAAGCTAAATATCTTAACCACACACATTTAAATACACTTCCCGTTCTTCGCCGTCCCAATGCAATATATATAAATATAAATATAGTCGTCACTGTCGCTAACGTAATAACCAGAGCGCTATTTTACAGTAAACACACACACACGCGCGCGCGCGCGCGCACACGCACACACACACACACACACACGCACACACACGCACACGCACGCACACACACACATACACGCGCGCGCTCGCACCACCGCCTACCACTACCCTAAACCCATCCACACACACGACACAACAAACACACAACACAACACCACCACACACAACACCACGCACGCACACACACGCTATATAGCGGCTTCGAGATTCGCATCTCGACTTCGCCAAAAAATGCGAACCTTTTCCTTTAGGGTCGCGGCCGTGTCGTCGCATCGAACAACGCCAGCGCTGCAAAACCATAATACGCTGTTGCACTGCAATTAGTTCTAGACTGCCGTTAATTACGTGCGATGTATTTTAATCAAACGCGAGTATTAGCTCGCTCAGAATCCGCTATTAAGATAGCGAATTTCTATTTAAGAGTGGGAGCATAGCGGGTATTATTGGCACCTAATCTGACAGGCTGTCGTAAACAGCCGCTCCTCGCAGCGTTTTATTGGACTCGCTTCTACATTGATATTCGTTACCTGTCGTCAATATCCCGCTGGCGTTTATGCGCGGCATGTGTGTGTGCGCGCGGGGCTTGGCTGTATATATATTATTGTATATGTTTGTGTTTTGCGTGTGTGTATGTGGCGTGTGTGTGTGTGTTGTGTGATGTGTGTGTGTGTGTGTGGTGTGTGTGTGTGTTTCTGCATGGTATGTCTGTGTGTCTGCAGGGTATGTCTGGTGCTGGTGGGGGGACGGTTATATATACTATATATTTATAGTATATTTTATTCCTTATGTATGTAAAACACCGGCCATGATGGCCGCACGTCGTATGCTTTTAAAGTTTTATATTATACATTCACCGCACGCGCACAAAACGTTATCGTCCCATTATTCCTGATTATTGCGCGCCAATAAAGCTTTTTTCATTGTACCAACCAGCGAGATGATACTACGAACTACTCGTGGAATCGATACGATACATTCTACTCATCCTCTCGAAACGGGGCCGTGGTCATAGACAAAAATGTTCTGAAATTGCTTACGTCACGGATTTTCTATGGTGTATATTATGTAAAAATTGTCCATTTGTTTATAAGTAGTACCAACGGCACCAAGTATCGTCAATTTTTACCTGGTAGCATTGTTTTTCAACTATAGTAAATCCAAAACCTTGGCGATTTTTTGATCTGATTAATTGCTTGCAGGCTATGTTTGAGTACGGTGTATGTTTACGATAAACCATACGTTTATAGTAAATATGGTATAGCCAGCAATTTAACCATAAAACGCTGACAGATTATACATTTTTGTGAAAAGTTGGGGAATTTCTTTTTTCTTGAATTTACGCGTGACGTGATCACTTTTCACTTGTCTTAACGTTAACTCTTTATCATCGGGCGTTGGAGAACATGGAAGATACGGTTTTCAGTTATACTACGCGCCGGAAAGGTTTACGTCGAGACTAATTTGAAACTAATTTTGTTTGTGAGAATAGTTGTTGTGACTAGTCCTTTTTGTGGCCGTGTATTAGTAACAATGGTCATGAATATATACGTGGCCAGCCCAACGTGGCGCTCGGTGCAGGACGCGTAACTCCTTGCTTGTGTGCTCCCAAGGTGGAGATGCTCACAGATGCCTTATGATGTGCCTGTGTCAATGTGTGCCTTATGCCGTGGTGTGAGGCGGATCGGACCTTCCATGTCTTGTGGTCATTCAGACTCGTCGAGGTCCACGTCAAGCTTCATATGGCTGTTCAGTGCATTATATATTATGTATGTATATTCCCCCATCTCAAACACACGCAAGCAAGCAAGCACGCACGCGTCACAAAAGAGGTGCTGGAGAGTAGTGTTGCATGGTGTGTGGTGTGTGTGTGTTGGTTTTTTTGTTTTGTTTTTTGGGTTTGTTCTGTGGGGTGTGTGTGTGTGTGTGTTGTGTGTGTGTGTGTGTGCGTGTGTGGTTGGTTCGTGGTGACTGTGTGTGTTGTGTGTTGTGTGGGTATGTGTGTGTGTCGTGTATGTGTATGTGTATGTGTATGTGTCTGTGTATGTGTATGTGTATGTGTATGTGTATGTGTATGTGTATGTGTATGTGTATGTGTATGTGTATGTGTATGTGTATGTGTTGTGTAGTGTATTGTATGTGTATGTGTATGTGTGGTGTATGTGTATGTGTATGTGTATGTGTATGTGTATGTTGTATGTGTATGTGTATGTGGTATGTGTCGTGTGTATGTGTATGTGTACTGTGGATGTGTGTGTGTGTTGTGTGTGTGTATTGTATGTTGTATGTGTGTGTATGTGCTATGATGTATGCGATGCGTAGTGTAGTGTTGTGTTGTGGTATGTGTCTGGTTTGTGTATGTGTTATGTGTATGTGTTGTGTATGTGTATGCGTATGTTTTGTGTGTATGTGCATGGTAGTATTGTGCGACGTATATGCCTGAGTTTTATGATATCGAGCGTATGGCACGGGTCTATATATATATATATATATAACGATTCGCTCGCTCGCTCGCTCGTTTCTTCGTAGAATCTCAATTAGATGAGGATTTGACATATGTATAATTATGTATATGTGTATGTTGTATATGTATGAAATTCTTTCCCATCATGCCTTATTCTGTGTGCTCTCCCTCTCTTTATTCCAATCTTTACCATGCTCTCTATACTCTCAGTTCCTCCTATTCTCCTCCTTCTCCTCCTCCTCTTCCTTCTCCCTCTTCCTCTTCCTTCTCCCTCTTCCTTATCCATCTCCGCAATCGCTTCCCTCCTTTTCCTTTTTTATTCTTTCTCTCTCTCTCTCTCATTCTTTTGTTCTTACCCTCCTTCTCTCGCTGCGTGCGTCTGCTTCATACGTTGAAAGATGCAGCAGCAGCAGTTCCCTGAGGGTGGTTCGCATGCAGATAAGCTGCCGCGCATTCATTCGCTCGCTTTGAAATTCTCGTAAGAGATTCCCCTAAGAGAAAACTATAATACATCTCTCTCGCGCGCGCGCTTCCTCCCTCTCTAGGCCCCCCGTCTCTCTCCATTGCTCGCGCACAAACATCCTCTCTCTCTCTCTCGTTGTCTCTATTCCTTTCTTCTCCTTTTCCTCCCTCTTCCACTTTCTTTGCTCTCTTTCTCTCTCTCTTTCTTCTGCTCACGCACACGCTCTTTTTCTCTCTCGTCGTATATCTCTTTTAAACCACGCATCGAGCTTATGCTTTCTCGGTCTCTCTTACTCTCTTTCTCCATGATATCCTTCTCCCTCTCTCTCTCGCTCTATCTCTTTGCTCTTCTCTCGTCACTCTCTTTTTTTTCTCTTTTTTTTCATACATACATACATACATACATACATACATACATACATACATACATACATACATACATACATACATACTAACATACCGTACGTTACGTACGTACGTACCGTAACGTACGTACGTAACGTACGTACGTACTACATACATACCATACATACATACAATACATGTACATACATTGACATACATACATTACATACTACATACATACATACATACATACATTACATACATTACATGACATACAGTGCATGCGATCGCATGCATGCATGGCATCATGCATGCATGCATACAACATAACATACATACATACATACATATAAAAATACATAACATACATCATCACATACGACTACATAATCACATACATACAAATTACCATACATACATACATACATACATACACATACATACTTCATACAACATACATACATACAGTACATACAGTACATACATACAATCATCATACTATACATACATACATACAATACATACATACATACAAACATACATACTACAATACATACATACTACAATACATACATACTACATACATTACATATACATACATTACATTACATACATACATACATACATACATACATACATACATCATACATTACAATACATTACATAGCATACATTACATACATACATACATACATACATACATACATACAATACATCGCTACATACATACTACATTACATACATGCGCATCACATACATGCATGAAATACATACAATATACATACATCGACATCTACACTATCATCATACATACATACTACACTACATACATACATACATACATTACATACATACATACATACATACTACATAATTAACATACATACATACATAAGAACGCCATACATACATACATTACATACATACATACACTACATACATACATAACATATTCATACATACATACAGTACATACATATCATAGCATACATACACTACATTACATACATACATATCATACATAATACCATACCATGCATGCATAAAATACATACTCATACATACATACATACATACATACATTACATACATACATACTACTTATATATACATATCATACATACATACATATTATACATATATACTATATCACTTACATACTACATATCATATCAATACATAATCATACATACATACATACATAAACATACCTATACAGTCAACATACATACGATACAATACATCTACATACATGACATACATATCATACATTAAACCTCGCTGGCCGCCATATTTGCACATTCTCCTTTTCACGTAGATTTCACGCAACCGGTAAATTCCTCTCCGCTCCAATTGCTCGCGCGATCGGCGGGATTTTTTTTTCTTCACGCGCTTTCTCATTTTCTCTCTCTTCTCTGCCTCTTTTCTTTTCACATTATTGCTCGCTTCTCTTTCTCTCTCTCTCTCTGCTCTCGATGCTCCTCTCCTCTCTCTCCATTTCCTCTCTCTCTCTCTCTCTCGTCTCTCTCTCTCTCCTCTCTCTCTCTCTCTCTCTCTCCTCTCTCTCTCGTCTCTCTCTCTCTCTCTCGCTCTCTCGCTCCTCTCTCTCATCCTCTCTCTCTCTCATCTTTCTCAGGGTGTTGGAGGAAGGAGAAGGGGGATTTCCTGATCTGCAATCCGGGTAGAAAGGACGAGGCCGGCGGATATTATTTGCGGCCTCTCTATCTGCTACAAAAACAAGTTTAGCTAAAACGTTTTCGGTCGCGCGTTTTCGCTGCTTTTCAAAGACGCCTGTTCTCTACTTTGTTGCGGTTTTTTGACGTTAAGTCCGCATTAATTTAAAAGCCGCTCGCGCGGCGCAGCGTAAATGCACGCCGTGCGGCGCGTGGCGACATCAGCACATGAAGACCGGCTGGCCAGTCACGTGACGTCGCGCTGTAACGACGTGATTTAGCGAAAATCCTTAATGAAAATACATTAATTCATAGTGCGGATTTTATGCGACGTCGGACCCCCACGAGAGGCAGGGCCGTAGCAGGCGTGCTAATCCGCCGGATGTGTTTTCATGAGCTTTCATGAGGCCAAAGTAAGCGGCCCATAGCATGGTAGAGTTCCAGAGCTACATATACATGATGTATATATATATATATAATATATATATATATATATATAGTATATATATATCTAGTGTATGTGTGTGTGTGTGTGTGTGCGTGTGTTGTGTGTGTGTGTGATGTTTCGCGTGTGTGTGTGTGTGTGATGTGTGTGTGATGTACAGTTGTGTGTGCGTGCGTGCGTGAGGCGTGATAGTGTGGTGTGTGTGTGTGTGTGTGTGTGTGTGTGTGTGTGTGTGTGTGTGTGTGTGTGTGTGCAGGTGTGTGTGTATGTGTGTGTATGTATGTGTGCGTGCGTAAGTGCGTGTGTGTGTGCGTGCGTGCTTGCATGCGTGTGTGTACTCGTGTATGTAGAAGCAGTGAGAAGAAGTTTTCTGTGTGCAATAGATGGAATATAATAATTATACTTGTTCGTATAGAGAGAGTTTGTTTGCGGCGTGACGTGAACCGTTTTAGTGTTTCGTTACTCGCTTTAGATCTATAGCGATATTGCGATGCCGTTTTCTCCTACATTCTTTTCCTATCTCAGTCTCTATGCTGCTCCTTTTGATTTTACCTTCTTTCCCTCTTTCCTTCTCTTTCTCTTTCCCTCTTTCCTTCACTTTCTCTTTCTCATTCTTTATTCATTCTCGCTCTCTCTTCCTATCGCTTCGCCATTTCCCGTCTCCAATCCGTTCTATCCACGGACGTTAACCTTTAATGTCGCAAAAACTGTCCCTTGCAGACCACGATACGCGTAAACACACACACACACACACACACACACACACACACACACACACACACACACACACACACACACACCGCCTGGCTTTCTCACGCACGTAATCCCGTCACAATATGGACGGCCCGGCACCGCGGTCAGATCTAATTCGGGGGGCGGGACCGCGGCCCGCTTAATCGTGACGTACGCCTACAAGCGGAGGCTTTCTGTTTTTTTCCCGACCCCCTCCCCCCACCTCTGCCTAATACCTTTCCGCCTCGCACGAAGGGGTTCCACCGGCTGTTGAATTCCGGTGGGTGCGAGCTGACAATGCGGGCGGGGATAAAACGTAGGCGCGTGTATGCGTGTGCTGCGCGCGCGCGCGTTCGGCTCGCCAGCAGACGATCGTCATAAAGCGACAGCGTTGTCGTCTGACAAACCTGCGATGACGGCTTGATTGCTCCACAGCGACGGTTGAGACAGCGCGAGATCGCTGTTCCCGAGCCCGCCGACAACCGGAGCTGCGGCGTCTGCTGCGTGTATAATGCGGCAGGGGAGGGAGAGGGGGCGAATCCCGCGCTGCGCGTGCGGCGGCGAATAAAGGAGAGACGCCGGCGCAGCTTTCTCTCTCGCCCGCCTTCCTTTCTTCCTCACTCGTTCGCGGCGATTGTTCGACGGTTGGCTTTTGGCGTTTTACGGGCGATTATGGCCTTCTTTCTTTTTCTTCATTAACCTTTCTTCCCCTGTCGTCCCCTTTCTTTGTACGCATCGCGCCCCGTTCTTTCTTCGACCGTTTCATTTTTACTGGTGTATTGGGGATTATATCGTTCTCTTGCTCTCTCTCTTTCTCCCTCCCTCTTTCTCTATCGCTCGCTCTGCCTCTCGCTCGCTCGCTCTCTTTCAATGCCCGTTTTCATTGGATTTCTACGCATTATTTTATTTCGATTGCATAAAATGTGGTGAATTATTTAACACCTGCGGCAAAACGCGATATAATGTGACGTGATTGGGTGCTTTTTAAATAAAAGTCCAAATAAATGTCAGAAGTGGGATTCGAACCCACGCCCTCATACGAGGACCAGAACACCCAGATCCCGGTATCCGGGGAAGCTCTCGCTTGAGTCTGGCGCCTTAGACCACTCGGCCATCCTGACACTGTTAATATTTGCGAAATTAATTTAAATTCCAACGTTTATATTATTCTACAAATACTCTATTTCGATCCGCCTTACTATTCTTGCTGTCTCTCTCGCGCTCTCTCTCTCTCTCTCTGTCTCTCTCTCTCTCTCTCCCTCTCTCTTTCTCCATCTCTCTCATATGTGCGCTCTCTCTCTCTCTCTCTCTCTCTCTCTCTCTCTCTCTCTCTCTCTCTCTCTCTCTCTCTCTCTCTCTCTCTCTCTCTCTCTCTCT
>NW_014578435.1:54017-55098 GCF_000485595.1 Priapulus caudatus
TTGGGCGATATCTTTTTGAAATCAACAAACTTTACTGTACTGTTACTGTACTGTGAAAAATATTAGTATATTTTCTACTCGTTTATAATAAAATTTGTGTAGCGCAAACATGTTTGCGAACGTTGTTCATATGTGCAGAGCAGTCTTCATCATGTGTATCACTAAAAATTTGTTGTCAGAAGTGGGATTCGAACCCACGCCCTCATACGAGGACCAGAACACCCAGATCCCGGTATGCGGGAAAGCTGTCGCTTGAGTCTGGCGCCTTAGACCACTCGGCCATCCTGACATTGCTTATCATCCTGACATTGCTTATCAAGCACTGTTATTTACATACACCAAGATATTTTCTGCTCGTAGCTGTATAAATGTTGACAAGCTGGTTAACTAGTCGAGTTACTCTGTGATGAATATGCCTATACCACTCTTGTTAATGCAATAATGAAGATGAAAGCGAGTTTGAAATGATACGAAATGTGAAGTTGAGAATTGCCCAGTCTCAGTATTTGCTCGAGTGAATTACCTGTATCACAATTGGAGTGAAAACTCATGGAATTTGGTGTATACATTTTACCAGGAGCTAATAATGACAATATGATAATTTGCCATTATTACTTATTAGCTCCTGATTTTACTTCAAGCTAGCAGCAGGGCTCGTCCTCTGTCCCCGCGTGAGCACAGTATACCCCAACCCGACCGCCTTTATCTCCACTGTAAAGCCAGGACCACCCCACTCTACCGCCATCGCCACCCCACTCTACCGCCATCACCACCCCCCATTCCACCGCCATCATCGCCCCACTATACCGCCATCACCACCCCACTATACCGCCATCACCACCCCACTATACCGCCATCACCACCCCACTATACCAGAGAGAGAAGAGAGAGAGAGAAGAGAGAGAGGAGAGAGAGTTCACAAAGAAGGAGAGAGGGAGCGAGATATCTTGAGTGCATACGTGCACGCGTATATTTGTTTGTTTGTTTCCATAATTCGCCGACGCGATGTGAATGTACATGGTGACCGGTCGCGCGGCGGCTGTGTGAGTGCTCTAGCCTCGCAAATGATTCAACCACGACA
>NW_014578435.1:55123-57623 GCF_000485595.1 Priapulus caudatus
AGGCGAAAAGTAGTAAGGGGAGAGGATATTTGTCTTGGCGAAGATTTACAGAAGAAAACACGCATACAACACACACACCACACACACACCACACACGACACACACAACACACACACACACACATACACACACACAACACACACAGACACACACACACACACACACACACACACACACACAACACACACACACACACACATACACACACACAAAGAGAAGAGAGAGAGACAGAGGGGAAAGAAATACATGCCACACTGCGACTAGAGAAGAGAGCTGAGGAAAAAGAAAGAGACGAGAGAGAGAGAGAGAAAGCAAGAAAACGAGATGAGACAGACAGACATCACAGACCTAACGCCTTCGAAGTGAGAATAGACTATACGGTGATTAAAAAGAAAAACACACCGAAGATGAGACTTAGCAACAGAAGACAAAATTGATCATTACACTGCTATTTACCGCCTCAATCATGTCACGAAAACTGGTCACTGACGTGTTTCAAAATCTTCGTCAGGCGTAGATAGCTCGCACGCGACACGTCACGCGTCACATCACCTTACTGTCACGGCGCGGCGTGTCGACAGGTAATGCGCACGCGCGGCGCACCTGCTATATTGGGCCACTGCTAGCGGAGTACATTACCAATTGTTCGAGTGCCGTGTAGCAGAGGTGTGCGCGCAGTGCTCACGCGATGCCCTGCGGTGTCCTGCAACAATACACCCCGTATATCGCAGCGGCGGCCCTTACGCAGGCCGCCATCACAGCCGACTCGTGCGCGGTTAATCTTTAAAGCCTATGCGAAATGAACGATGTTTTTTTCAGTAAAATACATCTAAATCAATATTTTTTATCATTATTTTGCTTACCCGTGTGCGTGTTAGGGGAAGTTCGGTACATGTAGAATTTCTAATGGGTAAATTGGTTACATTTCTTTCGCCTAACATAGATCGTTTAACACCAGCTGTTTGTGGGAGTAAGTCGGCATGTTCTCTACGGCGACTAATCAGGATCCGCGTCATGTAATATTTATTCACAACGTGTTAATGTGGTCGTATTGGCATTCGTTCGGACAGGACGCGTGTGTTGAGTGTGCTGTGTGGTCGCGTTGCGCGCGCGCGCCGTGTGGTGTGGTGTGTGTGTGTGTCCGTGTTTGTGCGTCGGATACTCTCCCGTCGTGTGGACGTGTTGTGGTTGTGCGTTGTGTGTGCAGGTGTTGTGTGTGTGTGTATTTTGTTGAGTGTGTGTAGTGTGGGTGTGTGCGGTTTTGGGGTGTGGCGCGTGTGTGCGGCGTGTTTGTGTGTTGTACGTTGTGCGCGCGTGCGTGTGTGTGGTGCGCGCGCGCGTCGTGCGTTGCGCGTGTGGTGTGCGTGCCGTGTGCTCGTAGCACGCTAACCTCTAGCCAATCTACGGAGCTGGCGCGGTGCCGTATGACGAGGGGCGCATTGAGAGGAGCGCTCCGCGAGTGTCAACATATGAACGGTTGATTCGATAATCACCGATAATTTGGTTCGATATAATTCGCTGTGGCGTAATCTTAATGGGCAAGAATCGTAGGTAGGGCGTATAGGGGCGGCGGTGGGGTGAGAGCATGTGGGTTGCCATAGGGATGGGGAATCGTATGGGAATGGCGGAGGTGGTGTAGGTTTAGAGGTGGATTGGATGTTAGTGGTGTCGATGGGGGTGGGAACTGGATCGGGTGGAATTGCGGATGTCGTGTGGATGGGAATGGGAATGGGGAAAAGTGTTGAGATGAGGTGGTGATGGCGGTAATGGGGCTGGTTGATGCGCTGGTATAGCTGGCTGGTGCATGGCGCTAGGACGTGCGGGCGGTGATGGCGGTTGTAGTGGGTGGTGATGGCGTAGTGTGGGTGGTGATGGCGCGATAGGTGGGCGGTGAATGGCGGTTATAGTGGCGGTGGTGATGGCGGTATAGTGGCGGGTTGGTGAATGGACGGTAAGTGGGTGGTGATGGCGGGGTCTTTAGAGCTGGGGCGGTGATGGCGGTGTAGTGGGGTGGTGATGGCGGTAGAGTGCATGGTGGTGATCGCGGTAGAGTGAGGTGGTGATGGCGGATAGAGTGGGCGGTGATGGCCGGTTAGAGTGGGCGGTGATGGCGGTAGAGCTGCGGGCGGTTGATGCGGATGCTAGTGGGGTGGTATGGCGTGAGTGGGTGCGTGATGCGGAATAGTGGGTGGTGATTGGGTGTGTGTAGTGGCGGTGGTGATGGCGGTTTAGAGTGGGTAGTTGGTGATGGCGGTATAGGGCGGTTGATGGCGATAGAGTGGGGCCGGTGATGGCGGTGTAGGGGTGGTGATGGCGGTTTAGCTCTAGTAGAGTGGGCGGTGATGCGGCTAGAGTGGGGCGTCGATGTCGGTTTAGACGGTGGGTGGTGATGGCGGTAGAGTGCATGGTGGTGATCGCGGTAGAGTGAGGTGGTGATGGCGGTAGAGTGGGGCGGTGATGGCGGTAGAGTGGGGCGGTGATGGCGGTATAGTGGGGTGGT
>NW_014578435.1:60123-63989 GCF_000485595.1 Priapulus caudatus
CGTGACGTCGGCGCGCCACCAACTCGTTGTTCGACAGCGTGTCGTAGCGTGAAGGTTTGTCGGGCGCGGGGGTAGCGGGAGGGGGCGGCGGGCGGCCGTGGGGGGTGGGGGCCGCCCGGGGGCTCATTTATCATTCACGGCTGGTTACGCTAACGGTGAACAAACTAACAAATCGCGAGGCTTTGTAGTAGTTCGGCGCCGCCGCCGCCGCCGCCGCCGCGCGTCTGCGTTCACACTCTACTTTACCTTACGACCGAAAACTCGAATATTTGGCTCGTATTTGCTGCCGATCGTCCGCGAAACGACGAGGGCGGGCAGCGAGTTGGAGCGATATCGCCGCGACGTCGCACGCCACCGACGGCGTCTGCTCGGTAAAAGTTGCGCAAGAGTTTCAGCAGCGCTCCTTCTCTTCGTGCGTCACCGTAAAGCGTGATTGTGTGCGTGTGTGTGTTTGGTGGTGTTCGTGGTCGTCTGCCGCAGCGGTGATGTTGTCGGCAGAGCGACGGCGCAGTGCTAAAACGATCGTCTGCACATTCCGCAGCGCCGCCGCGAAACTTGAAAATGGCGCTCGCGCGAGTCGGCAAAACTTTTGTCAGCCGCCGGCTCGTCGCGGCGTCGACAGCGCATGCGCGGCGGCCATTAGTATGCAGCGGGGCATCTTCGCGCGTCATTAATATGCACGACTCGTCTGCTTCTTTCCGCCCCTCCGCCAATCAGCGAGCGTGGATCGAGACTGCGCGCACGCGCGGCCCACCGTTCTTGCATCAGGGAGAAATGCATTGGCGCGAACCTTTAGGATGTAAATTTCACACACAGCGCGCGGAATCATGGGAGGGATTATTGGGGACGGCGGATAAAAGAAGATAAGAGGCGTAGATGATTTATGCGAGTGTAAAGTAGATTTAATATGGAGTCAAGCAGATGATAATGTCGTTTCCTGACAGCGGTTTCTATAGCAAGGCTATATAGCTGTAGCGTAGAATAGACGGTTGTAAATAACACATAGCTGGTGGTAGTGTTGATGGAAACGTGCATGGTTTGCCATTGGTTTGTAAACCGCGAGATATGCTATAATGCTCCTGTTGGTGCTTATCATAATTCCATCAACACTACTACTACTACTACTACTACTACTACTACTACTACTACTACTACTACTACTACTACTACTACTACTACTACTACTACTGCTCCTGCTGCTGCTGCTGCTGCTGCGCGCTGCTACTGCTGGCTGCTGCTGGTGCTGCTGCTGCTACTACGACTACTACTATACTACTACTACTACGACGGACGATACTACTACTACTACTACTACTACTACTACTACTACTACTACTACTACTACTACTACTACTACTACTACTACAATAATAATAATAATAATAATAATAATAATACTACTGCTATTCCTACGACTACTATTGTTTCTGCTGCTACTCCTACTTCTACTGGCCTGAGAGACAGGGGTGAGAAAGAAAGAAAGAAAGAAAGACAGGGAGGCAGAAGATGAGCGAGAGAGAGTGAGTGAGAGCGATAGCGGCAGCCAGCAAGAGAGCAAGAAAGAGAGAAAAAGAGAAAGAGAGCGGAGGACGAAAGATGGATGATAAGGTTAGAGGTAAAGGGGTCGGTGAAAGAAGGGCCACGCAGCAAACCGTTATATGATGTCTGATAAATATGGTGCACATGGTCCTATAGTTCCTAAGATTGCCCTAACGGCACCTGTGTTTTCATACATCTGCCTTCACGTCAGCGTTCTTGACATGAGCGAGCAAGTGCTCATTGTTGCCTTATCGCGAAAAAAACCGTTGATTGCGAGTTTATTTCACTCGCTAACCTCAGAGTTGTCCCCCCCCCCCACTCCGGGGAATAACGTACAATATAATAACAACCAATCAAAAACCTTTTCAAAATATATACAATCATTCGCGCAGCACGCGTTTCTTACTATGTAACTGCGCGTCAATTCCGCACGTAACCATGGCAACGGCAAGTCGGCTGCGACGGCTGTCGCCACAACAGCGTCTCTCCCCGTTCGCCTGCGTTATCTTAGAACCACATCTCACGTCCTCTCCCAGTGGCGCGGACAATGCCGGACAATAGACCGATTACCGCTGCTCCGGTGTTAGTAGATTTGCAGGTGGTCAATTGCCGGCGTGCGTTGTTCCTTTGTGTGGCGACAGTCTCATTAAGGGCACGCCCTCTGCAGGACGTGCGTGCCCGTCCGCCATTGTGCCGCGGTCACTTAGCGATAATTTCGCGTTTTTTTGCGTGCGAGCAAAAAGTCAATTCGTTCGATTAGCTGTCGTCGTGTGGAGTCGACTGTCGTGTTGTTCGCGTTGATGTGGTTGTGTGTGTATATCCATTGCGCACGATATCGGTGAATTTATGTGTGGGGGCGTGCGTGTGCGCGCGTGCATGTTCGTATGCGTGCTCTCGATTGCTTGTACTTGAATTTAAACCTGCAATACACCAGTATTATCAATGATATACATGTATATATCATTTATATATATATATATATATATATATATAAATTACATATACTTTTATGGTATTATCTGGTATATATATCAAACGTCGCTATGGTCAAGTTTATTTGAACCAAACCAAGTAGCAACACCACTAGCGTCACTAGCAACGCCTCTACCGCCCTCACCATCATCACTAGCGTCAGCGCGGGACAAGCGCTGGTGGGATCGTCGAGTTCTAAATGTACAGTAATCTTATGAATAATAAATAAAATAAATAGATGAACATGAATTATATATACGTGCGTCATGGATCAGCCTGAGCGCATTATAGAGCGTATAAGTGCGTGCTAAGCAGCATTTTAAATTCTAATTGATGAGGCATCAATCGTCCAGATAACTGTCATGGAATATTATGTACACACATCGCATCGTCTGCCCAGGCGTATGTCATCGATATGCACGTGAAGGTGCTGCCATCTGTAATTAATTAGATGCGCAATACATTCTGCAATATCGTGGTTATTTTGTGCAGACAAACAGATAGACAGACAAGTGGACAGGCAGACAGATAGGCAGGCAGGCAGACAGATAGGCAGGCAGGCAGAGAGACAGACAAACACACTCAGACGCACGCACATACTCACGTTCACACACGGGCGCGTGGACACACCACACACACACGCACGCGCGTGCACACACACAGACCAACCTGGTAAACCGCACAGGCGAGTGTGCGACCTATAACAAACCGTCTTGCCCCGCAGGCAGTATTAACATTGACAAAAAACAGGGGGCTGCATTTTTCGCCCAGCGACCTTTACTAAGCGGTCACCTGCTCCGGTGTTTCCCCGCCCCCAGGGTGAGGTAGAAAGAGAGAGAGAGAGAGAGAGAGGGCGAGAGAGAGAGAAAGAAAGAGAGAGAGAGGGCCCTCGTGTACCTTACTCGTAGCATATATATATATGTCAGGGAGAAATGATTGGTGTAGTTGCACCCCGATCGTTCTTCTAATAACCTCTATAACAACACAAAGGGCCGCGACACGCGATCTCGAGGGGCGGACTAATGGGTGATCTTTTGTTTGCATTTTATAAATTTCGATGAAAAGCGCGTCGTCGTATTGAAAGCGGACGAGCGACCCCCGCCCCGTCCTCCGTGCTCAGTCACACTTTACGGGGCTGACGTGAGAATATTGGGAGAGGGGGAGTGTAAGAGAATAAGAAAGAGAGAGCGAGAGAAAGAGCTAGAGCGAAAGAGAGAAAGAAGCACAGGATACGATACATAGAAATAGCGAAAGAGAGAGAGAGCTAGAGAGAGACGAGCGTCAGAGAAATTAGGGGGTAGCGAGCGAGCGAGTGAGCGAGAGAGAGAGAGAGAGAGAGAGAGAGAGAGAGAGAG
>NW_014578435.1:64592-65895 GCF_000485595.1 Priapulus caudatus
GTGTGTGTGTGTGTGTGTGTGTGTGTGTGTGTGTGTGTGTGTGTGTGTGTGTGTGTGTGTGTGTGCTTTGACAGCGTTTATATGCGCGCTTTATCGACGTGGGCGTCGCCGTCACTTCGTAAATAAGCCACCGCTTTGACAACTAACTCCGCCGTGTTATGCGCGCCCCTGCTCTAGTTCCTGTTATGCAGAAATAATGTAAACTACCCATAAATGACGGGCGAGCGAGGAAGAGGGGGAGAAAGGGGGAGAGGAAAGAGAAATGCGAAAAAGAGAGAGAGAGAGAGAGAGAGAGGGAGAGAGAAAAAGTGAGAGAGAGAAGTAAACTAAAGAGAGAGAGAGAAGGAAGATAGAGCACGAGATAGACAGAGGGAGATGTAGAAAGAAGCTGTGAGAGAGCAAGAGCAAGAGAGAGAGAGAGAGAGAGAGAGAGAGAGAGAAAGAGAGGGGGGACAGACAGAGAGTGCGCGCGCAAATAAGTATAAAAATAATGTAGGGCGGAAGAAAGCAAGCGAGAGCGTACTATCGTCAGTAGCACGTAACCCGCCTCACCGTCCGCTGCTGCTCAATGCTGCGTCCATTGCTAGCCAACCGCAATCGCCATCATTACACATGATTAGCAGCAGCGCTCGCGTGCCTGACCGTGACTCGACGCCGCGAACTCCGCCATGCAGCGCTGCCGCCGCGTACGGCTCGAAGCTTAGAGCGCGCCCCGCCGCGGCGTTTTACGACGTCGTAAAACGAAGATATACGAGAAATATAAACAAGTCGCAAATCTATTCATGACCGGCGAACTGGAAGCGATCGTAGCGTCGATGGATAGGTGCTAAACACGCTTCCCGATTCCGGTTCACACGTCCACGCAGGGCCGGACTGGGAAAATCATTCAGGCCGGGAAATATAGCGCGAAATATAGCCCCAGTCAGGCCACGTTTTAAGCGGGGGGTAGGGGGCACCCGGGACTCCTTCTATATGGCCTGCAGGCCGTGTGGAAATGGCCTGAAGGTCGCAGATTTAATATATATATATATATATATATATATATATAAACAAAGTCAAGGTATAGAAAAAGGGTGTTTAAAGTTTAATTGACGAGCTTTCGAGATTACATCTCTTCATCGGGAGATTCATTCATGTAATCTCGAAAGCTCGTCAATTAAACTTTAAACACCCTTATTCTATACCTTGACTTTGTTTTTATCTACACGGGTGTTCGTGTGTGACTTTACTTCTATATATATATATCACACAGCATCGCTGCCTATACCACAGCCACACCCACCCCACACAGCATCGCTGCCTA
>NW_014578435.1:67159-69323 GCF_000485595.1 Priapulus caudatus
CTCTCTCTCTATCTCTCGCACTCCCTCTCTCTCTCTATCTGTCTCTCTTTCTCTCTCTCTTTCTCCCCTCTCTCTCTCCCTCTTTCTCTCTCTCTCTCTCTCTCTCTCTCTCTTTCTCACTCTCTCTCCCCTTCTCTCTCTCTCTCCCTCTTTCTCTCACTCTCTCTTTCCCTCTTTCTTACCCTCTCTCTCTTCCTCTTTCTTTCTTTCTCTCTCTCTCTCTCACTTTCTCTCTCTCTCTCTCTCTCTCTGTCTCTCGCTCTCTCTCCCTCTCTCTCTCTCTCTCTCTCCCTCTTTCTCTCTCTCTCTCTTTCCTTCTTCCTCACCCTCTCTCTCTCTCCCTCGTTCTCTCTCTCTCTCACTCTCTCTCTGCTCATTGTACGAGCAAGCTGAGAAAGCGAGAGAGCGTGATTATTTATGAACACTGACAGGGAGAAGGGGAGAGGAAGAGTGAGAGATCGCGGATAGAGAGTACAGCGAGAGAGAATAAAGAGAGAAGAATAGAGACATAGGGAAGAGAGAACGGGAGTTATAGAAAGAGAGACAGAGAAAGATAGATAAAGAGAGACAGAGAAAGATAGATAAAGAGAGACAGAGAAAGAGAGAGAGAAGGGAGAGGGGGATAAATAAGGCGAGAGATAGAGAGAGGGAGACAGACAGAAAGAGAGAGAGAAAGAAAGAGGGTGAGAAATAGGAAGAAAGAGGGCAGAGAGAGAGAGAGTCTCGTGGCCAGTCCCTCGTTTCTAGTGGGCGTGGACTGAAGCTTAACCGCTCCATCACCGCATCAATGCACGCATCCGGGCGCCGTCACGCCCCCCAGCGTGCGATTTATGCGCGATTCCGACCCAGAACCGAGCGCGCACGATCACCATATTCTCGACTTCTGACAATATGCAAATATGGCGGCCGCCGTCCGTCGCCATTGTTGTGCTTTTGGCGTCGTTTCGCCGCTTTTGTACCGCATTCTTCCGCGCGTTTGGGCAAGCACACAGGCCGGCACGTTTCCGCCGTCGGCCGGGGTTCTATGTGGATTCCGTGTGCGGAGGTAATGAGTTTAAGTCTGCAGCAGGGAGTAGTAATTAAAGCTCACCGGCTGCCCTGTGTACGCGCGCGCGCGACCACTGCTGACGCCCGCGGCGCCCCCCCCCGTGCGTCCATTCATGCTGCTCGCGAAACCTATGCTAGCCACTTAAATTAATATTAATGACGGGTGGAGAGGGCCGGGCGCGCAGTGCCACGCGAAACTGATACATCCCACGGCAACCCATTTTCGCCAGTCAATCGGTAATCAACAATGACCATATTAGGGGGTTGGTGCGTTCTTTTTTCGCCTCCCTCTCCCTTCTCTGCATCCAATCTTTCCCTCATTCCCACGCGCCTTTCTCCGCTTTCTTCCTCCACCTCCTCTCTCTCTCTCTCTCGCTCGTTCTCCTCTTCTCCCTCCCCCTCTCCCTATATCTTTCTCTTTCCTTCTTCCACTCACCCTCTCCGTCCGCCCTCGCTCTCGCTCCCTCTCTCGCTCTATCGCTTTCGCTCTTTCTCTCTCTCTCTCGCTCTCTCTCCCTCCCTCCCCCCTCTCTCTCTCTCTTTCGCTCTATCTCCCTCCCTCTCCTTCTTTCTCGCTCTATCTCCCTCGCTTGCCCTCTCTCTCTCGCTCTATCTCCCTCCCCCCTCTCTCTCTCTCTCTCTCTCTCTCTCTCTCTCTCACTCTCTCTCTCTCTCTCTCGTGGGAGTTCTAGGATTCGCAGGTGTTTGTGCGCGTGGCGCGTTTCTCCGGGGAGGCGGTGTGGCGCGCGCCGTCAAACATGGCGGCGGCCGGCGGCGGCCATATATTTATTTTGATGCGCGTTCGCGTGATTTATTCGTCGCTCTGCTGCAGCTATACTCGCCGTCACTTTGTCTGCGTCGCATTATTATCGGCGTGTGATGCGAAAGTTGTTATCGCAAGCATTTCTTTGTCGCGCGCGATTTTATTCCCCGGCAGAGTGATTTATGACACGCTGACGTCGGCAACGTATGTATGTATATGTGATGTATACGTACGTATGTACATATATACATACATGCATGCATGCATACATACATACATACATACATACATACATACATACATACATACATACATACATACATACATACATACATACATACATACATACATACA
>NW_014578435.1:70100-72279 GCF_000485595.1 Priapulus caudatus
GTGTGTGTGTGTGTGTGTGTGTGTGTGTGTGTGTGTGTGTGTGTGTGTGTGTGTGTGTGTGTGTGTGGGTGTGTGTGTGTGTTTAAGACTGATACATACATATATCTGAAATATTAACAAACACATCAACGAACACGTCAACAACAATATAAAAACAATATAAAACAACATAGAAACAGTTTATAATAAATAGCGGTTGAACTGTCATTGATGGACAACAGAAAACGACCGATGTACGATGGAAAATGACGTTTAACGACGATGGTGAATAAATGCGCTCGTGAAGTGATAAGCTTCATCGCATAACATGTCCGTGACGCTGGAATCATCGATGTTTAACTCTTTCGCATGAAGCGTTGCATACACGCGATCACACGGCTGTTATCCGTTGTCGGGGTGATCATGCGGAAGACTCTATTAGTTAACATGTAGCATCATCATCTATCAAAGTTTATCACCAATTAGGGACGCAATTATCAGAACTGGCATTCAATTAATGAGATTCGAATAATTGAGGCGATTCCCATCGGTGTAACAACGACAGGTGTAACCACCCTAAACATACGCGCCCGGTCGAATTTCCCACACGCACGCGCGCATGCACACGCACGCGCGCACTAACGCCTGCTGTTACAAATATGCGATCCCGGCGCTTGCTCGCTTCTGCGCATGTGCTCAAGGTCATTATCTGTCGCGCGCGTGGTGATTTATGTCAATCTTTTAGCGCAAATTTCGTGAGTGCCGCCGAAATCTGCTCCCGGTCGCCGTAAACGCTAGGCGACCGGTCTCTGAGGGTACGGTCGATTGTTGTCGCATTATTCCGAGCGATTTGGCAGCGGCGGGGAAGGAGGGGAGGGGAGGGGAAGGCGGGAGGAGGCGAGAGCGGGGGAGGGGGGGGAGTTGCAGGTGCGAGTGCTAGCCAGGGGAAACAAATAGCCTGCTGATTACATTGAGTAATCTTTTACTCGCTCGTGCGGCGATGTTAGCGCGCGGCAGCTTGTATTTACACAATAGATAGATGCGGTCCGGATACGGCTGACCTAGCAGCAGCTATATATGTATATATATATATATATATATATAGGGCGTGCGTACGTGCGTGTGCGTGCGTGCGGCGCGTGTGTGTGCGCGCGTGTGCGTGCGTGTGTGTGTGCGTGCGCGCATGTGTGTGTTGGTGCGAACACGCTGTGTGTATACATGTAATCAAGAGTTAATAAAGACAACTCCTGATGTAATCAAGAGTAGAAAATAACACCGATGTGTTATTATCTACTCTTGATGTAATGTATGGAAACACGGTGCATTTCATCAAGGTGTTCTTAATATACGCTTTTGATTTCATCGTAACTTAAAGTTCAAGGTGCTTTATATCTACAAATTACAATTACAATAATTTTAATAAATACTATTAATCTAATATACTATAAGTACGTAAATAATGTCTTGACTATTGTTGTTTGCGTGTTGTCTGTATATATAATTAAATAAATGAGTATGTATATATTATATATATAAATAATGTCTTGACTATTGTTGTTTGCGTGTTGTCTGTATATATAATTAAATAAATAAGTATGTATATATTATATAAATAGGTACTCATGTATATGAACGACCATAACCTAGCGAATTATGAATGCTTGGTTAACGGTTAGAATAGCGGGTGTTTGCTACGCTGCTCGTTGCTCGCATGCACACAGCGGGCAGGAATTTTTACAGGTGCCGCACACGCCTCTCGCACGCACGCATTATAAATCTGCAGCACCGCCTTTCTCGCGAGACAAGCTCACACCATTATACACGCGCGAGAGAGATACAAAACCAAGTGTGAGAGAGAGAGAGATGGTGCGGGGGAGAGGAAGAAAGGGGTAGAGAAAGAAGAAGGGAGAGTGGAAGAAAGAGGAGCAGAGAGTGGTAGAAGGGTAAAAGAGATCCAGAAAGAAAAAGGAGAGGTAGAGAGGAGAAAGAGCGTGCGTGTGTGCGTGAGAGCGAACGAACGAAAGAGATAAAGAATGAGAGAGCGAGTCAGAGAGAGAGAGAGAGAGAGAGAGAGGGAGAGAGAGAGGGGGAGGGGAGAGAGAGAGAGAGAGAGGAGGAGAGAGGAGGAGAGAGAGAGAGAGAGAGAGGAGGAGAGAGAGAGAGAGAGAGAGAGAGAGAGAGAGAGAGAGGAGGAGAGAGA
>NW_014578435.1:72992-73855 GCF_000485595.1 Priapulus caudatus
AGAGAGAGAGAGAGAGAGAGAGAGAGAGAGAGAGAGAGAGAGAGAGAGAGAGAGCTAGACGACCGTAACTGAGCGTTATCATAATGCGCGTGTACGTGCGCGCGTGACAATTCCTTACGGGCGATGCTAACGCGCGCCTAACTCCTTTCTCTCCCATAGACCCGACTCAACGCGCTGTGAACGGATCACCGTCGTAAAAGTCAGCGAGCAAAAGGCGAGAGACCTCGTAAAATACTCGTAAACCAAGCCGAGCGCGGTTCCACTGGCTGCGTGCAGGCAGGGAGCCGCCTGCAGCGATGCTTGCCCTTTCTAGCAAGCCTCATCCTCCTCCATTACCAGCTTCCTTTATCCAGCATCCGCAAACCTGCGTCTTGCACCTAGAATCTCCTAGCTAACATCATCCATTTAGCATCCTCTGTCTAGCATTCTACTTCTAGCAGCCTCTTCACCACGCGGCTAGCATTCTTCATCAAGCATCTATCGTGTCTATAGTTAGCATCCCAAATGGCATTCTCCACTTAACACCGTCTATCTAGCAGCATTCTCTTCCTCTGTTGCTAGTCATACCTCCAACAAACGACCCGTAGTGCTGTATACTCTCTTCACGATAGGGCCATCTCTAGCCTACGGTTTGTTTTGACAAGAGAGAAAGAGCGAGAGAGAGACAGATAAAATATTAGAAAGAACAAGGAGAGAGGTGAGGGAGACAGAGAGATGGTGAGAATGCGGGATAACAAAACAGTGAGAGAGAAGAAAAACGCGTGAACAATACTTAAGGTATGAAACACACGCGCACGCAAGCTCACACGCACGCACACACACACACACACACACACACACACACACACACACACACACACACA
>NW_014578435.1:75285-75985 GCF_000485595.1 Priapulus caudatus
ACACACACACACATATATATATATATATATATATATATATATATATATATAATTCTGGTTATAATAGGATAAGGGAACGGCGGCTATCGCGTTTATATTATAATTTCAAAGCACGTCGACCGACAAAACGTTGCCTTTGCGACAATCATTTCGTGTAAATGAGATATGCTAATGGGAGGGGGAATCGCATGGTCACTGCGTTCGCGCGCGTGTGCTTAATTTTTCTTTAAATCGCGCGAGATTAATTGGTTAATTAATTAACGATAGATGGCGAGTGAGCGAGAGTGAGGAGAGAATAGGGAAGAAGAAGAGCGAGAGAGTGTGTGTGTGTGTGTGTGTNAAAATGCGGGGCGTCGCCGGATAACCCGGTCTCTGACACCGACCCGCACTTCCCGTGATTTGTTACGGTTGCCGCTGCCGCCTGGTAAAGCTGAGAAATCGCCCCCGCACGCCGTATGTAGCGGCGGGGCAGGCACGGCGGCCGCGGCGGAGGCATTACATCGTCTGCCGTCACGCAGCGGCGGCTCCGCTCTAAAGCTGCAAATTCATCAAAATCAAGCGGTCGATGTTGATAAATTTGTACCTCGTAAATGCCGCCGTTTTAAACCATTAGCGAGTCCAGTGAACGACTCGACGGCAGTTTATAATTTATAATCACACATATATATATATATATATATATATATATATATATATATAT
>NW_014578435.1:77582-78120 GCF_000485595.1 Priapulus caudatus
TATATATATATATATATAGTATATATATATATATATGTGTGTGTGTGTGTGTGTGTGTGTGTGCGCGCGCGCGTGGGTGCGTGCGTGCGTTCGTTCGTTCGTTCGTGCGTGCGTGCGTGCGTGCGTGCGTGCGTGTGTGTGTATGTCTATGTGTGCGTGCGTGCGTGCGCGCGCGCGTATTCTTTCCCCTCTCTCTTTATCTCCCTCTCTCTTTCTCTCCGCCCTCTTTCTCTCCCGCGCTCTCTCACCCACACACGCACACGCCGATTCCTGGGGCACTTCATTATATGGTGCACCGAGCGTTAAAATATTTAATTAACTAAAAACACATACAGTTTAGCGGTCGCGGAAGCGCCGGCGGCCATCCTGTATTAAGGCCACGTGCCTCGCGCCCGTGGTCAGTGCTCGTGGAGAGGCGGCGTGCACAGCTCGTTATAGAGAGGCTGTGACGGACAGGTCTGGGACGCGAGGGTCTCCGCGGGTGTGTGTGTGTGTGTGTGTGTGTGTCTCTCTCTCTCTCTCTCTCTCTCTCTCTCTC
>NW_014578436.1:0-4277 GCF_000485595.1 Priapulus caudatus
TTAATAAATCGCTTTGCTTTATGTTTACATTATTGCCGTTCACATGTCTCTTATTATTTATATATGCGCACGATGTGCCTTAGCTAGTAGGATATAATTATAGGCTACAACTATTTACGTAAAAGTGTACTTACAATTAAGAAAGCGTTAAGCGACGGCCAGGCGATCCTTGTGCGAAAGATAATTTTCCTCATGCACTCTATGAAGTCTATCGTATAGGGGAAGCACACGGTAAAGTATAGGCACCAGATCCAGCGGGCCGCATACGTATCGGGTAGTTCCAACCCTTTGCCGATTATTCGCTTCGACTCACACACGGGAAATGATTTGAAGCTCTTTCCGATTTGCGCCGTCAGTAATAGGATGCATCCTTTGCTGAGGATCGCACAGCTGAACACTAACGCGAACGTGACGATGATTATGAAGAGTTTTGCGAGCTGAATAGTTCGTAGTCTACCGGTGCCCTTTGTGTTGCCGATCTCCTCTGTGTCATATTCAGTAGCGCAGTCCCATTTTATGTCTTCCTCCAGAGTATTATCCGAGTGTCTGCAATATTTCACATAAGCGCTTCAAACCATTATTTAACACGCGCATAAAGAAACTATAGAGTCAATACTACACTAGAATCTCCTAGTTCGTAAGGCTTGAGTTAGGAATAGGTTATGGTTACCGGCTGGGTTCGTTTTACGACTAGGATTGTTGGAATAGTAAGGTGGTGATAGTGATGCTTTTGTACGGGTGTCCTCAATTGGAACTAAAGCAGAAGAACATCCTATTGTCGACGGCATCAAATGATGCAAGAAAGGATAATATAATATATAATAAATAATATATCATATATAATATAAGTTAAAATTATTACTTAGATTTGGAACCATCGCTTAATTGCAATACGTTGGATTGCTATTCTAAGATTGAACAATTAATTAAGTAATTTAATTACAATTATAACGACAATCTTTTATAGCAATTCACAGCCGCGTGGCTACGTCTAGTTGATCTAAACAATACTTACACGCTGGAACTATTATCCGTTGCCCGGTTATGTTCGGTCGGCAATAGCGGACTAGTGTCATCAAATCTCGTGTTCATATTCCAATTCATATCTTCGAATTGGTCGTGGCTGTATGTTACGCTATTCGAACTGCCTGTGATGGTGTTCTCGCTCATTGTGCTCGTGACATCGCTTGAGCTGCTACTGTCGCTTTTTAACGATGATAGAGACAGGCTCGGCTCGGTTTGGTACCCGCTATCCTCCGAGTATCGCATCATCTCTGAGTCCGGCAATCCGTCTGTGTTATTGCTTATGGGTACACCGTCAGCGTCTTCCGTTTCTTTGGGTATTCCTTCTCTGTACATCGCCATTATTGAACCGTGTTTCTTGATATTGCTTGGATGAAATCCGGGAAACGAAACGGAATCCGAGGAGTACGTTGATCGGAGTGACATTAGCAACTGGAAGAGAACAAGTTGTTTAAACAAACGTCACAAACGTAGATTTTTTCTCCAACGCGGAAGCAGTGTGATTGTGCCGTCCTAAAATACCATACGAACTAATTCAATGCCTTTTATATATATATATGGTATGTACTTTTAGATTACGAAAATGATTGTGTGCGTAGTCAATACATTCTATGTACTTTCAGATTACGCAAATGGTTTGACCAATAGCGAGCAAATCCCTGGCCCATACTCCGAAGGGTGTAAATTACCTACCTCACAGTTTGCGTCACTATGTTCTCTCTCTCTCTCTCTCTCTCTCTCTCTCCTCTCTCCTCTCTTCTTTCGCCTCATCTCTCTCGCTCTCTCGCTCTCTCTCATTCTCTCTCCCCACTCGCTATCTCTCTCTCTCTGCTAGCCATTCTGACTGTACATACGTACATGGCGCTGCCGTATCGGTGGTTATGTCCTTCACGGCTCTTGCTAGTTTATAATTGTTACCATTATTGAGCGACTTTATCGAGTTTTTTTATTATGACAGGAATATGGTTGTCCCGGTGTCGCGCGAAATATCTGACGGAGGCGAAATTCCTGACGCGCTCGGCCCGCCCCCGACCCGCCAATGACAGGCTCATCTTGTGTACGATAGTTGTGTACACTGAAGTTTTGTGTAAATACCAAAGTTCTGGTACAGGGTAGCGAAGAGGCAGTGTAGGCCGGGGGAGAGGGAGAGAGGAGGAAGTTTAGCGTAGACTAGTAGGTGAGTAGGAGAAGCAGTGAAATGAATGAGAAGCGGAGAAGCCTGGTGGAGAAGGAAGGAAGCGAGAAGGCTGGTGAGAAAGGAGGAGGGGGCGAAGCTGGTGACGAAGGAGAAGGGAAAGAGGGGGAAAGAGAGCTGGTGGAAGGGAGGGCGAATGGAAAAGCTGGTGGAGAAGAGAGGAGAACTGGTGGAGAATAGAAAGGGGAGAGGGAGAAGCGTGGTGGATAAGAGGAGGGAGAGCTGGTGGAGAAGGAGGAGGCGGAGAAGCTGTGGAGAATGAGGAAGGGAAGAAGGGAGAAGCTGGGAGAACGGAGCGAAAGGAGAAGGGAGAAGGTGGTGGAAAAGGAGAGGGAAAAGCTGGTGGAGCCAGGAGGCAGGGGGAGAAGGAGAAGCTGGTGGAGAAGGAGGAGGGGAGCCAGCTGGTGGAGCCCCCGAGGAGGGTGAGAAGCTGGTGGAGAAGAAGGAGAGGGGAAACGGAAGAGAGGGCAGCAGGAGGTGGAAGAGGCTGGTGAGATAGGCGGATGGGAGACGGGAGAAGGTGGTGAGAGAAGGAGGAGGGGAGAAAGGAGCCAGCGGTGCTGCGGCGGCATTTCATTGATGGTACAGGGGTGGCTGGTTGGGCACGATTCTCCTTCTCCCCCTTCCTTCTCCACCACTTCTCCCTTCTCCCTTCCTCATTCTCACCAGCCACATCTCCCCCCTCCTCCGTCTTTTCTTATCTCCTCCACAGCTTCTACCCTTCTCCCCCTCTCTCCTTCCTTACGCCAGCTCTCTCTCAGCTCCTCCTTTCCCCCCTTCTCCTTCCACCAGCTTCTCCACCCCTCCCTCTTTCTGCCCTTCTGCTTTCTTCCCCACCCCCAGCTTCTCTCACCCTCCTCCTCCTTTCTCCACAAGCTTTCCACTCCCCGGATCCTCCTTCTTCCTCCACCAACGCACCCACTTTCTCTTTCTCCGACTCCTCTCCTCTTCTCCTCCGCAATCACCCTCCCATGGCTGAATCGCTTTTCTACCGCTCGCAATACCGTCCATCTGCCCTTCTCCAATCATCAGCTGGTGTATCAAAGTACTGGAACAGAATACTCGCCCATATTGGAGCATTGACTGATCCGAAGTGCGCATGCGCCATACCATCTAATATCATATATTTTCGGGAGCAGTCAGAAATTTCGCACACAAGACGGAAGTGTGATTAGTCGGGTTGGACGCACGGCTGAAGTGCGCGTGCGCATAGGCGCGGGGGCCGGGCTATGCTAGATATTTCGAGTCAGAAATTTCGCGGCTATCACTGTCTGTTCTTCTAACGTTGGCTCTAGTGCAGTCATGAGCATATATAAGTGATTAGCAGCGCATTTTTATCAGATAGAAAATAATATTTTCAGTGACGCACGTCAATGACATTTGGCACTTAGTTGTTATGCACGCAAAGTTATATATAACGGAAATGAGATGGCGCGTTAGCTATTTATTGTCGACAAGTTCATTGTCGAGTTTCATGTCTAGTAACTGCAATGTGTAAGACGAGAATTGTTACTGCGTCATGAGCAGAGATGATGCAAACGGGTAGGGCAAGGGGTGGCCAACAGCTGCTGATAAATGCATAGTCACCTGTCCGAACAGGTATCACCCCACAGCGGAATATTATAGGGCATCGATACGGCAACGCGGCTGCTCATTGGTTAAACCCGCAGCTGCGCGCGTATCACGCACAGGGTGTCTTCTCACTACCGGACGACGAAACAATCGCTTGCCGGAGCCCAGCTGCGCGCCGTGGGCACTGGCTAACCCGACCCAACGCAATGTAACGCTGCCCGCACATATTATTCCAATACAGACCTCTATATGCGTATATAATATACACAACCTCTTCGACCACTTTTTGTCCTACGATCACCGACCGACGAGTTAGGCTGAGAAGGTCTATTCCCCGGGGTACTGCCGGAACAGTACTACCCTGGGTACGAGCCCGGTATAGCCGGAACGTACCCTATACTATCTAATATGCCGACCGACCTCGCCTATCCACTAACGAGTCTAGGGAGTCGCCCTACGCCTACTCCTAACACCGAACCCCGAAACC
>NW_014578436.1:6873-13109 GCF_000485595.1 Priapulus caudatus
GCGGTTACCCAGCGGACTCTCCTGTGTCTTCTTCCTTCTCCGATCTTCTTGCGTTAGTATGGCCCCGTATGATCGACATACGGATCGAGTACCAATTACGTTGCGTCCGGCAAGAAATCCTCCAGGTTTATGATGATCACTGGCACCAAAATGTAACGTTGAATTAAGAGTTCATTGCATTACATACATGTGTATGTTTAAAAACTCCGTATGTACTAAAAACTCCTTCTGTATATGCATCAGAAGGTAGAATGCACAATTTCAAGCTGAAAATGCAAACGCTCCCTGGTGTGGGAGGGGGGTGCGCCCACTCGGTCGCTCCGCTCCCTCGCATAATCTCACTCTCAACTCTATCAAGCTCTACTCAACTCTAACTCAACTCTAACTCAACTCTAACTCAACTGCTAACTCAACTCTAACTCAACTCTAACCTCAAATCCTACTACTCAACACTCTAACTCAACGCCATATGTTAATGCGGAAGATGCTGTTCATATTAATGAGGAAGATGCTGTTCATATTAATGAGGAAAGATGCTGTTCATATTAAATGAGTAGAAGGCATGGA
This sequence comes from Priapulus caudatus, assembly GCF_000485595.1. Taxonomy (NCBI): domain Eukaryota; kingdom Metazoa; phylum Priapulida; class Priapulimorpha; order Priapulimorphida; family Priapulidae; genus Priapulus; species Priapulus caudatus. The sequence goes on from NW_014578436.1 coordinate 7,441, forward strand.
TGTTCATATTAACTGTTCATATTGTATATTGGGAAGATGCTGTTCATATTAATGAGGAAGATGCTGTTCATATTAATGAGGAAGATGCTGTTCATATTAATGAGGAAGATGCTGTTAATATTAACACTGTTCATAGATTAATGGAAGATGCTGCTTCAATAAGATTAAACTGTTCATATTAATGAGAAAGATGCTCCCGGTCACACCAAATTCCATATAGCTTTGCAGAGGACTTCTCTTCGCTCTTGCCCAGTTTCTCTCCCTAGTAAAATAATATTGTGTTTAACGTTATACATTTAAACTACTCGTGCCTTTCTTTAATAATCATAGGGGCCTTGGCTGAACGAACCATAGGCATATCAGAGCGCGTATATCATATAAATATTTACATAGTGAAAATAAATAAAGAATACAAATCAATAATCAATGATATATATATATATATAATATATCGACGCCTATTGGTTTATTTAAATTACATTAGTGTTACGTCTTCTAGGGCTCTCTACCATTACCATAGTAGAAGAGTCGAACATCATTATTCATGTCGTTATTGCGAGAAATATTTACTCTCCATTTTAAACGTATAATCTCAACACAATATTATTTTATTGTGAAGATATTGAGCATGCGCGTATTGTCAAATTTGAGATCACTGGACGCCTTATGTTTATTAAAGGGCCAGTGACATCGCGCGCAAATTTATTGTTTATAGATGGTGCAATGGTTTTCGTTGGTCGGTATGTGCTCTTTAAATTAAAAGTATTACAACATCAGATCGCCATTTCAGTCGTTTGATAAAGACTGGGCTTACCACCGCATATTATACTTAAGATGAAAGAAATGCAACTTTTAGTGCGTGTGACGTTGGTGCGTCATTCTCTGTTGTCAACCATCAACAGGAAGCAAAAGCTTCAGCAGTCGTTGACGATAATGCATACAATTTTGATGACTTATGTACGAGGTCCTACAATTATTGCCACCAATTAAGTACGCTATTAATTTCACTCTACATTTTTATTATGAAATTTACATTAACAATCATAGAAAAATTATAATCAGCCTAACAAACATTTCCTAGTATCATAATTTATCTACATAGCTCAGACTTCTCAATAAATATGAACACACCTGTACAATAAAATTACATAATATTAAACTGTATTTCATTTCTCATATATGTATCTGTATGTATATATACACACGCACACACGCACGCACGCACGCACGCACGCACACACACATCAAGAGCTAATAATACCTAATAAGTAATACCTAATAGATAATACCTAATACCTAATAGGTAATACCTAATACCTAATAGGTATTATTAGCTCTTGAAATATATATATATATATATATATACACACACACACACACACATATATATATATGCAGCAGTTTGTATTCATGTGGCCGTTGTTTTACTAAGGGAACCACGAGCCTTATGATGAGCGGACAATAAAACACCTCCAATGACAATCGGTCACAGCGCCCGTCTTCTGCAAAGGTTTATTCCTAGTTTGGCACCACTGTGTATATAGTTCGCATATATGCTGGCGATAATGTCGATTGTCGAAGGGCCTCAGCGTAAACATGGCTAAAACCAAGATAATGATATCTGGTCCTAACCTAAACTCCCTGAGGGACTCCCAAGGGGGTTGGCCGTAATTGCATCTTGTGCAGTGGCTGTTCTCACTGGATTCACAAGAAGTGCAGCAATGTTCGTGACAAACTGTCCTCTGACCCTGCTTTTAGATGTAGTAGGTGCCTCGCCACAGCTTGTCCCATCGATGGCAGGCCCTGTGACCATGTGATGGTTGGTGACCATGAAGTGGCAGTTGTCGACTCCTTTTGCTATCTGGGTGACACTCTCTGTCCTGGTGGCGGCTGTGAGGCTGCCACAATTACAAGAGTAAGAACTGCTTGGGGAAAATTCAGAGAGTTACTACCTGTTCTGTCATGCAAGAGCCTGTCACTACACACCCGTGGTAAAGTCCACAACAGTTGTGTCAGGAGTGCCATGTTGTACGCCAGTGAATGTTGGCATTTGAGGAAGAATGACATGCTGCGTCTAGGGAGGAATGAGCGTGCGATGCTGAGATAAATGTGTGGTGCCAGAGGACAGAGTCAGCTCCGGTATCCTGCGTGAGAGGCTTAAGATTGAAGATCTGGAATCCACCCTTGGACGTAGGCGTCTGCGATGGTACGGCCATGTACAGCGGAGCGGCTCATGAATAAACACAGGCACCAGCCTCCATGTAGATGGATGTCAAAGAAAAGGAAGACCCAGAAAGTCGTGGAAAGAGCTTGTTCAGAAAGATATGAGAGTGTGGAACCTCACAGATGAGGACACGCTAGACAGGGTTAAGTGGAAGAATGTTCTAAGAACCACCACGCAACGTCCAACCTGCTAGCATGTGGGATGTGGACGTTAAACGGATATGATGATGATGATGATGATGATGAACTAATCCCGGGTGCTAAACTAGGATTGTGCAGCGTTGTGTTTGCGAGAAAACCTTCATACGTTTCAAATATCCAAACAACGTCGTCAATCGAATCCGACGAGATGCTTCACCTCCCTCAGCGTGACCTCGGCGACCTTCGCCGCCCGCTCCGCTCCCGCGTCGAGCACCGATCGCAGGTACGCGGCGTCGCGCGACAACCGCTCCATCTCGCCGCGAATCGGCTCGAACCTCGCGACGAGCGCGTCCGCGACGGCCATCTTGTACTGCGCCGTCTCGAGCCCGCGGCTCCGCACGCAGATCTCCGCCGCCGACAGCCCCGACGCCGCCGAGTGCACGGCGATGAGGTTCGCGAGCGCAGGTCGGTTCGCGGGGTCGAAGGTCACCTCAGAGGTGAAGTCGGTCAGTGCCTTTTTGACTTTGCCGCGTATCTGGTCGGGCGTGTCCGTGAGGTTGATGCGGCTTTTCGGATCCGGGTCGGACTTGCTCATCTTCTGAGCGGGGTTTCTCAGGCTTCTTACGCTGGCGACTTCTCCTGGGGAGAGAGAGAGGGCGATGTCGTGTCCCAATCGGAGAGGATAACCTTCAACACTTGTATCTGACTCAAACTACGGCAAGGTTGTTCAACAACAAGTATGGAGAATGCTTCCCGATACCACACGCACTGCAAGGTGAGGTAAAGGTGGTAATTACACTTTCATATTAGCACAGCACTTAATATATATATATTAAATAAAGGACGTCTCTCTGTCGTGCATATCGACAGAGAGGTCACCAAAGGCTCAAATGTATACTTCATGTATGTGTGCTACAACTTATATAATATATATATATATATATATATCTGTATCAAAAGCTAATATTACTGTTATTATAATATTATTAGCTCTTGATTGTATATTATAATTACACAAGTTGTAGCACACACACGTAGTAGTATACATTCGAGCCTTTAATAACCTCTTTGCATGCTTCATGCCTGTTTAACTACCAACTTTCCCTGGTAGTCCTGTGAAGTAATCAGAAGTGATCAGATCGCCCAATGGTCAAAGCATCTTCAGGCAAGCCAACATAAGCTTTCACTCAGACCCCAACGAGGCATATGGCCGACGTGGTTATGCCTAAATCGCCTCAGAACAGGTTTTGGTCGATGCAGGGCACTCATGCAGAAATTGAGATACACTGAAGATGGCCCAACCGAATGCGACTGCGGGGTGGACCAGACTTTGGGACATCTCCTGAAATGACCCCTATTACCAGAGGTCATGTGTGCTGCAGTGGCTAGGCCGAGTGTTGTGTAGCGACCCAAGAAGATGAAGAAGACGAAGAAGATCAGAAGTGTAAAGGGCTTCATAATGACTGGCTACAGTGAAGCTAGATAGTAACCTAAACCAGATGTAATAACACTAAATTATAGGGTCCGGTGCACTCCTCTATAGCCCGTATAATTTTATTTTAAAACATTTTACGTATATCAGGTCACAGGTGTCAACTACTTTATTGGCTCTGCATATTTCGATGAATATTACTAAGTCGTATCGTCCACAGTATGAGGTTTTATCCTTATATATGTATATATCCTGTGCCCAGGTGATGATCAATTACATTACAATCCATCTACTTTACGTTGCTTACTAGAAACACGTACGTACTTGTACAGAAGTATGTCGGCTGATTGCAGAATTGGATAGATGTACAAGCCAAGAGGCACCTCCTTTAACTTTCCAGATTTCTCCTGGAAATCACAGGTAAGTATAACTTTAAAAAAAAAAAATATTGAAGCTAATACATAACATAGGAATAGCTTTTCGCATGCCAGTGGTGCATCCCATTAAAAAGGATACTTCTCCAATAACAAAACCAGGGAAAGAATGACAAATGCAAGAAGCTTAATGAAATGAAAGTGTCAAATGACACTGTAGCTCACCANTCCTTTAACTTTCCAGATTTCTCCTGGAAATCACAGGTAAGTATAACTTAAAAAAAATAAAAAATTGAATCTAATACATAACATAGGAATAGCTTTTCGCATGCCAGTGGTGCATCCCATTAAAAAGGATACTTCTCCAATAACAAAACCAGGGAAGGAATGACAAATGCAAGAAGCTTAATGAAAAAAATGAAAGCAGTTATCTTGGGTTTGGCTATGATACCCTCGTGATGGATGCTTGTTACTTTTACAAATCGTTCATATATGATTGATTAACCTTTTTAACGATCAAGTGCTTTCTAGCCCGAGTACGTATGAATAATACTGAACAACAAATAATCACTTGCAAAATGCTGTACACATATTTCGAGTACGGCTACCATCCAATTTGCTAGTAGATTTTATATTAAAGCACTGCAATCATCATCTGATGAACAACTATTTCTACAAATGGCAATTACCTTAAACATGGGAAGCCGAGCAAGACGGGCCATAGTTGTATGGCAACCTAGTATCCAGCTGAGCTCTGCATGTGCTGGGACCTGTAAAATATCGTGGTTATCATAGCTGTAAGAATGGATTTTTCTTGAAGGACGAGTCGGATTGCTACCAGGATTGACCAACAATATTATAGTAGATGTAGGTAGATCACTTAGCCTACTTTTAATTTATTAACATCTAGTAGTTAACCAATTAAAGTTACAAATTGAATTAATGACCAAGTCAGCAATGCTTTAAATTGGTTTTTTGTAAATCACAAAATTAAACTATTCCCAGATGTTCACATCACTTTCACAGTTACCTGTAGAATAATGAACACTTAAAGTTCAACCTATTGTTATAACAAACCTGTACAGTTCACTTGATTATTGTCTACTTACCGATGACTGTTGAAAAAGAATGCTTCGTGTTGGATCTACACCACACGCCAGTAAGCAAGCAGTCATGTCCAGGATGCTCTTTCTGTTGTTTTGCAAAAACGACATAAATAATAAAAAGGAATTATAATGGTAACCAAATGTTTACTTCTTCTCTTCTTCTTAAGTCACCCAATGCCGTGCGGCGTCGGTGAAGTATTCACAAAGTTCGAACTCCATAGTCCTCGATCGACCATTACGGCGTAAAGGTTTGCTCCTGTGAGGCCGGTGTCCCTCTCGATGACTGATTTCAGGGTTCAATGTTTACTTACTACAAGGTTTAGTAAAGAGATTTTGCAGTAAATTTAGTTTCAATTGGCTACGTTTAATTTCTTTACCTACTTGAAGATAATG
>NW_014578436.1:15350-17561 GCF_000485595.1 Priapulus caudatus
ACTCCCCCCAGATCTCCACAACTCCCCCCAACTACTTATAGTATCCGCCCTCGGATACGCCTTCGTCTTCCCCAACGTACTCCCCCCAACTACTTATAGTATCCGCCCTCGGATACGCCTTCGTCTCCCCCAACGTGTTCTCGAAAAAAACTTCTGCCTTATAGTTATACACACATATCTACTATATTAAATCTTACAAACGATATAAATATGTCCTGTAATAAAAATCCCTAAATGATGAGTCGATGACGTCCTGTCCCCCTAAACAAAACAAAACAAATAAAATGATGGCTCCTTCCCTACAAATCCATCCTCTGTGGTGGTTTACGGGCTCTCGTCCCCCGCCTCAACTTCTCCTCAGCCTTCCCCTTTTCCTTTCTCGACTCGCTCCTACTTGCGATTGTTTTAACCTTCCCCTTCTCAACCCTTTTCCAGCTAGGTCTCCTCCGAGCACAGACAGTGCAGTACTGGCACCATCTCTCGATATCTTTCGTGTAGTTTGGCCTGTAGAACCGTTGCTGTATGCTGGATCTACTCCGCTTCTCCCCTTGATGTCCTGCTGTACATGTAGTTGCTGAAATATTTCTCTTTTTAATTCCTTAGGTATCACCAGCTGAAGTATGGGATGACTTGGCGTGACCGGCGTCTCCCATCGTCTATACAATTTACCTTCCTGTACCTCTAACTGACTCCACTGCCCCCAGTACGCTTTCGCCTCCGATCCCATTCTTGCAATCTCTGCAAACTCAGGTCTCCCCAACGCCGCTTCTTTTCGCTCCTTGAAGAAAACAACTACAGGGTCCTTATCCTGTAACCTCCTAATATTTTCCGGGTTCCATACATCATGGGCTTCCCCTTGACCCTCGGGATTCTCTCTGCGATCCTCTCGCTCTCCCTCGGTCACTACTAGCACCTGCCCGCGCTGCTCCTTATCTCCACATGAAGAACCGTCTCTCCTCCCCTTACGACTGGGTGGTTCATACCTCCATGTAGAATCCTCTGCTCCCCTAATACAGCTGGGTGGTTTATCGCTATTACTCTCCTCGTCTTCTTCCTCCTGAACGTGCGTTTCCTCTTCCCCTGATTGCATCTCCATTGCTGGTCGGGCATCCGTTCCCATCATTCCATGCCTGCTATCTGGGCAGTTCTCGCTCGGGCATTTCCCGACTGTCTTATGTGACAATGCATCCGCATTCTGGTGATGCTGTCCCTGCTGTGTCTCACTCTCCTCCACTGGTTTGAGTTCCTCTACCTGCTGATCCTCCACCAACAGGGTAGGATTCCCTCCTGTGTGGGAGATAACCAACGGTACCTTCATCACATCCCTTGGGACTACTGTCTGCTTCCCCCGAATCCCTTGTGTCTCCAGCTTCTGAAATTCTGGGATAGGCATTAGCTTTACCTGCTTCCCTCTGGATACCTTATCGTCTGCATAAGTCCATCCAGGGATTCTGTATCTCTTCCCTGGCTTCAGCATCGTCGTCTCATCCACGTATACTGGTCTACCATTCTCTCCTCCTGTCCAAAATCCTTGAATTTCTTTCCCGTCAAGTGATAGCATTCCTGTAGTCATGTTCATGATAGCATTGTTCGGGACGAGAAAGTCGAGTCCCAAAATCCCATCTAAATCCTCTAAATGTGCAATGACCATTGTTTTTCTATTGTAGGTATGATCGGCGATTTCTAGACGGACAACAGTCTCTCCAGGACTATCCATCGCTTCGCCGTTCGCCATCTTCAGATCTCTCTTTTTCGTTATCAGCTGTAGCCCGGTGCGTGCTTTGATGTCATTGAACCTATCCTCATGTATCAGCGTCGTACTTGCTCCACTGTCGATTAGAAAGTTCATTTTACATCCCTCTACTTTCACAGGTATCACCCACGTGGGATGACACTGCAATGGTGCTACGGAGATGATAGGTATCCGTGTGGCTTCAGCCTTGCCTGAACTATTGTCTCTTTTTATCGGTATTTTAATCTCTACGTGTTTCCCTGCATCCTCAACTTCTATCTTGCCCTGCTGAGAGAGTGTGAAACCAGTAGACCGTGGTATAGCTCCCTCAGTCGGCTTACTATGGGCCAGGCTACCGATGCCGAGAGGAGTCAGCAACCGTTAAACTAGGACGGGCTAGGAAAAGAGGCTCCAGTCCGCTGTGCGCGATTCTCTGAAACGTTGCTGTATTGCGCTCGTCGCGGGCAATCTCTCTGCAT
>NW_014578436.1:17898-22163 GCF_000485595.1 Priapulus caudatus
TACGCGAAATCGTACGCAAATTTACTAAATAGCTGTGTTGATGAATCGCAACTAAGCAACGTCGATTGCGTACACAAGCGATTGGGGGTACTCAGCTTGATGAATCTACCCCCAGGTACCTATCTATCAAGATCTGCTCTGTTTGATGACCTATCATGCCAGGATACGCCTGCGAAAACAGCTGCCGCATGACCGCGCCAAATTGCTCCGGCGTCTCGCCAAGCCTCCTGCTCCTACGGCGTAGCTCACTCCGATAAACGTGGATGCGCTCTACCGGATCGAACCTGCGTTGCAAACAGGCAACCATCCTGTCGTAGTCAGCACGCTGTGATCGTGGCATCTCTATCGCTACCTCCAGAGCCTCACCTTCTAAGCATAATCCTAATTGAATTCCCCATCCATCCTCCGGCCACTGATTGTAACTAGCCGTCATCTCGAACTTTATCAGGAAGTGCTTCAAGGCGATTCCATCTCCCCGGCTAAAGTTTGGAGGCTTCGTTCCTTCACAGGTGTACGGCTCCACGGACTTCTCTCACGTGCTAAAAGCAGGTCCCGCATCGACTCCCTCCTGGTGTGCGGCATATCCCTAACCGTAGCCGTATCTCTTTCAGGTGCCTGTAAACTTTCTTTTTCTTCAGCAGGGCCGAAATCAGTATTCCTGCTGCCGTTCTCTGCTTCCAAACGGCTGCTATACTGTCGGGTCGGGCGTCCCCAGTCTCTCTGTATGCTTTCCCGGCTTACTCCAGCGTGGGGTAGGGGTGTGTGGTATCTCTGTCCCCTTTCCTGTTCATATTCTTCCCTGCTTTCTTGTAATCCTTTTCTTGATCCTGCAATCATCTCCCTATAATCACTGGCTGCCTCCTGAGATCTCTTCCTATCCCTAGAACACTCCTCCGGGGTGGATACGCCATCGGGAATGGTCGTCGATATCTGTCCCCGTCCGAAAATAATGGACTCACCCATACTCTCTCGTTCACGTAGCTGTGTCGATGACTCATTCGCCTCCTCGGCCGGCTGCACGCATTCCACCTCACCACGTCGAATCTCCGTGGGCGTCAGAAACTCCCGTATTCTCTTTATAAAACTCGACATATTTTTATCCTCTGTTCACTATCCGTCTATGTCACTGGTACGCTTGCTATCGCTACTCCTTCATGCGAACGATCCCGGACGAGCCCCCATTTTACCTGTAGTGCCTCTAGGGTAGACGACTATGGTTCGACAGACGTTAGTTTACAACGTGTGTCCAGTAGTAGGATCCAGTGTCCGCTCCTGTCGGTGTATTTAAGCCAGGACGGTGATGACACGTAGCCGATAGCAGGTGAATAGATGAACAGAACACGGTGAGATGCGGTTAACGATACGGTGATATAGTTTTTATTGCGTCTTACGGATGTACACAGGATTCCCCTGCATTCGTATATGCAGCGGCCCTTTTAATAGTTTTATTGATCCCGTCTAATATCTACGCGTTGATCGCCGCCTCCGTCTGCTTTCCTCCCGTTCGTCCTTGCCTTGTGTGGATACACACAGTCTCCCCGGTGTCTCCCTCGCAGTCGCTCCTAGCTCCACCAGAATGCCGCTCTTTGCCCGTTTTTATTCCCCTCTCCCGTTCGACTCTGGTTTACACCTACCTGAAAAACCTGTGCGTTTATCCTCTCTCTGTTCCTTCCTCCCTCTTCTCGCCTTCCTACCTACAACCTATCCCTGAAAACAACTCTCTCCCTTGCTCCTCCCGTTCGACTGCTTAATCTCTCTCCCTCCTTTCCCTCGTCTTCGTCGTCCTCTTCTTCTTCTTCTTCTTCCTCCTTCCTGGACCTGTACCTAGAACTCACTCTAGCTCTTTCCGTTCGACTGCATGCTTCTCTCTCCCTCCTTTCCTTCGTCTTCGTCGTCGTCCTCTTCTTCTTCTTCTTCCTCCTTCCTGGACCTGTACCTAGAACTCACTCTAGCTCTTTCCGTTCGACTGCATGCTTCTCTCTCCCTCCTTTCCTTCGTCTTCGTCTTCGTCCTCTTCTTCTTCTTCTTCCTCCTACCTAGACCTGAAAATAACTGCCTCTTTCTCTCCGTCCTCGGCTGCTCCCTCTCCTTCTTCTTCCTCCTCTTCCTCTTCTTCCTGGACCTGTACCTAAACACTCCCTCTAGCTCTTTCCGTTCGACTGCATGCTTCTCTCTCCCTCCTTTCCTTCGTCTTCGTCTTAGTCCTCTTCTTCTTCTTCTTCCTCCTACCTAGACCTGAAAATAACTGCCTCTTTCTCTCCGTCCTCGGCTGCTCCCTCTCCTTCTTCTTCCTCCTACCTAGACCTGAAAATAACTGCCTCTTTCTCTCCGTCCTCGGCTGCTCCCTCTCCTTCTTCTNACCCCCCCCCCTAGGGCGTTGCGCAATCGGTACCGGCCCGTACCGTGGATGACTCATTGCGATGTCGCAACCCGCTATTGCATCATCGCAGGCAACTCTATGTAACTAAGTGAATATCCCTCGTTTTCGCCCGACAGGCGGCAGCAGCAGTCGATCCAACATGGCTGCGCCCAGGATGTGCGTGTTGACATGTCTCTATGTGTAATCNTTCCCTGCCGCTTTTCCTTACTTTCTTGCCCCTCTCTCTCAGAGCAAGCTATATTAGCAGTTTTCTTTAGTCCGTACTGCTCACCTGAAACGGTGACCGCGCGTGCGCAATATCTCTCGTGAAGAATAATAGTTTGCAATGATTATGCATTTAAAATGAAGATGAGTTATCCTAGCATGGATTTATATGATAGCATTCTATCAGAAGACATTCCTTAATAAATAGGAAGAAGGGCTTGCATGTTAAGGTGACCACTGCATATACTAGTCAGTAGATAATCTGGCTACGTTAATGTGTTGACGCATGCGCAATATCTTACCAGAGGAGTTATATTTTGTAATGAATATGCATTTAATATGGTTAGGGGGTATCTCAGCATAGATTTTTGTAATTAATTGTTATCAGTACACCTGTGTTTCTAATTAAAAAAGCGCCCTAGCCTGTAGGGTGCAAAACTGCTACTTCACCCTTTCCCGTATTTGCCATTGTCTCCCCTGTTCCTCGCTCAGCCTCATTCTTCTTCTACCACCCCTCAGCTATCTTCCCTGCCGCTTTTCGTCAGTTTCTTACCCCTCTCTCTCAGAGCAAGCTATATTATGCAGTTTTCTTTAGTCCGTACTGCACCTCTAAAACGGTGACTGCGCATGCGCAATATATTCCGAGAAGAAATATTTTGCTGAGATTATGCATTTAAAATAAAGAGGAGTTATCCTAGCATGGATTTATATGCTAACAATCTATCACTAGACATACCTTAATAATTAGGAAGAAGGCCTTGCATGTAAGGTGCCCACTACATATTATTATACCAGTCAGTACATAGCCTGGCTACGTTAGTGTGTTGACGCATGCGCAATATCTTACCAGCGGAGTTATATTTTGTGATGAATATGCATTTAATATAGTTGAGTCACTTGGGTGGTATCTCAGCATAGATATCTGTAATTAATTGTTATCAGTACACCTGTGTATATAATTAGGAGAGCGCCCTAGCCTGTAGGGTGCAAATCTGCTACTTCACCCTTTCCCGTATTTGCCATTGTCTCCCCTGTTCCTCGCTCAGCCTAATTCTTCNATATATGGAGTAGATAATAGGGAATTAGAATTAATCCCTATTATCTACTCCTGATATATATATATATATTCACAGGGCCGCTTACAAATCCTGTAAAACCGGGCCTGCTCAATCTTATCGAACTCTAGCACCCCAACCCAAGCTGATAAACCGGCCAGCAAACCCTGTAAACCGGGCCTTCGGTAGATTGCGCGTAATATATATATATATATATTGGGCCTTTCAGATCTTCTCTGACTCTCGGTGAAATTGTAAAGTTGAGATTAGGTTAACTAACAGTTACTTGCCCGGGATACTTGTAAGTAACATATTTAGATTAGCCTAAAACACCTTCTTCTAAGAGTAAAAATGTAAAAGTTGCGCAGAATGAATGCAAGAATATGCAAGAATGCGCTGCGCGATCTTAAGATTGCGCACATCGGATTGCGCGCAACATGTTACATATATAGGGCCTATATTATATATATATATATATATATATATATATATATATATATATTATTTATATTTTATTATTTATATATAGAGAGAGAGAAGAGAGACGAGAGGAGAGAGGGATTTGGTGTTGGGTGTGCCAGATGAGAGGGAGAGAGAGAGACGAGACCGAGATAGAGAGAAGACGG
>NW_014578436.1:22740-29939 GCF_000485595.1 Priapulus caudatus
GGAACAAACAGCGGAAGTTACGCCGGAGAAGACGCCATGGTTTCTGGCTGGGGTTCCGTCAAAGAAGGGAGCGTATAGCAAGTACGCATCTTTCACAATGAAAGCATAACTTGCTATGGTCATACAGTCATGCAGAGCAATCAGAGAAGACGTATTCAATCTGGCATGTCGCAGAAAGATGTGTTTAATAGGAACTACAGTCATTTTAAAAAGAGATGTGTCAATTAATCAATGAAGTTTTGCGTTATAATTGCTTACAAAGAAGTAACCCTTTAGACCAAGACAAGAACACACGTACGTACGCTCATACGCGAGAGAACACACGTACATCCATACACGCTCTGCCGCACCCATGCACGTACGCCCACGCACGCACGCGCACGCACGCACATCCATATTCTCTTTGCTAGCCACCCCGCGTTCATACTTGTTCAACATGAAATTGATGACTTCGTTCTATTGTAGGTGGAGGTGAATCCAAAACCCTCCAGGCTGTGCAAGTACCCGTGATCACTAACGCACTTTGCGGGCAACAGTACGGATCATCTGCTATTACCGACGACATGCTGTGTGCGGGATACCCAGAAGGTGGCAAAGACGCCTGCCAGGTACATCTTCTCATGAATTTAGCAGGATATAAAATATAGGTTTTGTTACGATAACTATTAGTGTGATATGTGCTGTAATTGTTTTTTATTCGCATTTTTGTGTGTTGCATATATTTTTCCCTGCTCGTTGCAATGAATTCTTTAGCCGACGTTACTCATACGTGTTTTGGATTTCATTCTTCAGGGTGACTCCGGCGGACCAATGATTTCCAAGAACGGAGGGCAGCAGATTGGTGTGGTTTCCTGGGGCACGGGCTGTGCGCGTCCAGGCTACGCTGGTGTTTACGCTCGAGTCTCTACCTTCTATGAATGGATCACACAGCATATGAAGTAGAATGACTAAACCGAAGCCAATTGACAAGACACGAATATGAATTTACAATATCACGTTATTCATCAGACACTTCAATCACGTTTGAGTTAGGGTTAGGGTTAGGGATATATAGGTTTTTTTTTATCTACATCTATCTATTCTACATCTATTTTCTTCAGCTGATATAATGATTTTGATGCCATCTATGATGTAGCGAGATTCGCAGTTCGTTGAAAAGTTACAAATGTCTAAAATATTGATGTGATTGATGTAATTAATAAAAGTGATCGTGCAAAATTACACGAGTTGTTCTGAATATACGTCTTATCGGCGAAAACACTCGAATTGAAATCCGGTATCGAGAATATTGATAATTAAGCGTAGCATTAGTGTCAAAACGAATTTATCATGCAAAATTCACACGTATATTTACGCTGCGATTGTTGTCGTGATTACATGATTAATAATGACGTTCGTGATTCCGCAATCGAACAATTCAGAATGACGAGGAAAAGAACGAAATTANGAAGGAGGCTGAGGGGCGGTAGAGGAAGAAGGAGGCTGAGGGGCGGTAGAGGAAGAAGGAGGCTGAGGGGCGGTAGAGGAAGAAGGAGGCTGAGGGGCGGTAGAGGAAGAAGGAGGCTGAGGGGCGGTAGAGGAAGAAAGAGGCTGAGGGACGGTAGAGGAAGAGGGAGGCAGGCTGAGGGGCGGTAGAAGAATAAGGAGGCTGAGGGGCGGTAGAAGAAGAAGGAGGCAGGCTGAGGGGCGGTAGAGGAAGAAGGAGGCTGAGGGGAGGTAGAGGAAGAAGGAGGCTGAGCGAGAGACAGGGGAGGCTAAAAAGTAGGAGTTTTGCACCCTACAGGCAAAGAGCTCTCCCAATTATAGACACAGGTCTACTCATAACAATTTATTACATAAATCTATGCGGAGATACCACCTAACCATATTAATTGCATATTCATAACAAAATATAACTCCGCTGGTGAAATATTGCTCATGCGCTAACATACTAACGCGTACGTAGGCAGATTGCGACGTGTAGCGATCAGCGTTCTATGTTACCCGTGCAGCTGTGAGTTCGGTTGTTTTACAATATACAAAAATAACAAGTTATTTTAGTTTCACGTTGAATTTAGCGAGCGTATACTTATCAGTAGCTTGGCATAAAACATCTCCCCGATCATCTCTCTAGGCAGACGGAATTCCCCTCTATCACAATAGAAGACCTCTGTTAGCGCATGCACGTACAGTATCAGCTAAAAGAAACAGTATTTTGTTGAAATTATTCTTTTTAAATTGAGAGTCCATTTTCGTCGCAGTGGCTTGAGATGAAAAATATACCTCGCTGTTTCACTTTTATGATCCTGAGGTGGTCCCGGCTGACGTGACTCTAATTAAATTAACCCTCTACCTAAGGTAACCGATAGCAAAATGTGTCATGCGTGACATGTACAGCTGTGTGTCCAGCTTTTATCAAATGAATGAAATAGTAGGTTATTAAACTTAGACTTTTAATTTTTGAAACGTAACCGTAGCTGCGTAGGTTAACGTAAGGCATCTATCAAAAACTCTCCTGACATAGCAAATTTACTTTGAGCGTGACTGCGCGAAATCTCTGATCATACATAGTAACTGCACGCGAAATAAACATGTCTGTGCTGCAATCGCACTTTGAAAATACAAAACGCATACTACTCGCCGTAGCTGCTTGTCCAATCTTTTTTTTGTTTCATTAAGATTATACTCTAATAGCGTCAAAATGAATTTATCATGGAGAATTCACACGTATCTTTACGCTGCGATTGTTGTCGTGATTACATGATTAATAATGACGTTCGTGATTCCGCAATCAAACAATTCAGAATGACGAGGAAAAGCCGAGGAATGTGCCTATGCTTAGAGAAGATACACGATGGCGTGTACGTTTACCATTCGGATGAATTGCATAGACACGTTCCCACGCCAGCATGTCGTCGGTACAGCGATCCTAGTTCACAAATAGACGTCAAAGATTGCTTTGATAGATACAATTTTATGCCATTTTAGCGTAATCTTCAAAACTATCTAATATTCATTCGGATGCTACATTTTGTTCGTTTTAACTTCCTGTTCTGGGAGGGGTCAGAAACCTCGCTTGTGTGACTCTAACACCGAACCGATTTACATACTTAACACGTAAGAAATATGTATCAACCCAGAGCTATTAACTTGTCAGTTTAGACATGCATATAGATCTTATTTAAAAAAATAAAAGCTACGTCACTATAATACGACAGCAAATGCATGGATGGATGGATGGATGGATGGATGGATGGATGGATGGACGGATGGATAGACGGATGGACGGACGGACGGACGAACGGACGGACGGACGTATGGACGAACAAACGGACTGTACACACATCACATTTCGACGGATATCACCAGAACTACAATATATATTGCTCTACACTTTATCGTCGTTGACATTAGGGCTTCCGATGTATTATTACATTGAAATTAGTGAAGTATACTAATGGTTTTACTGCGATGTGTCGCCGACGTCGTATATATGATACAATAAACAGCTATTGATGTTTGCATTCATTGGGATCTGGGATGTATGTGTTTAGGGCAATGCTAATCATCTTGTACAACAGCAAGATACTTGTTTTGCGTGCCCAGTATCCTGCTGTTGTAAAACAGAGAGCGCATACTCGTCGCAGTAGCTTGACTCAAAATATAAATCCTGCTGCCTCACTTTAATGATTCCAAGATACCGCTGTGCGACGTGTAGCGATAAGCGTTCTACGTTAATCGTGCAGCTGGAGGTTCGGTTGTTTTACAATATATAAAATAACAATTTCCTTTAGTTTCACGTTGAATTTAGCGAGCGTATACATATCAGTAAATAATTCCTTTTAAATAGAGTCCTTACTCGTCGCAGTTGCTTGACATAAAGAATATATCTCGCTGTCTCACTTTTATGATCCTCCGGCTGATGTGACTCAATTAAATTAAACCTCTACCTATGGTAAGCGATTAAAAAATGTGTCATGCGTGACATTTATCAAATTAGTGAAATAATATGTTATTAAACTTGGACTTTGAATTTCTGAAACGTAACCGTAGCTGCGTAGGTTAACGTAAGGCATCTCTATCAAAAACTCCCCTGCCATAGCAAATTTACTTTGAGCGTGACTGCGCGAAATCTCTGATCATACATAGTAACTGCACGCAAAATAAACCTGTCTTTGCTGCAATCGCACTTTAAAAATACAAAACGCATACTACTCGCCGTAGCTGCTTGTCCAATCTTTTTTAAATAAATTAAGTTAAAAGTTTCATGAAGATTATACTTATATACTTGGAGACATAGCTACATATCACTGTAATAATTTTATGGTGCTTATACTCATTCGAGATCGTCCGAAGAGTAGTAGACGAGTGTTCATTAATGCCTAGAATCTGCTAAATTGCATGTTATTTTGACGAGATTCTATTTTTATTTAAGAAGAAACCTGCACACTTGACACTATCAACAATTGTTACTTATAGACGTTCATTTTCCGACGTAACTATCCTTGCTAGGTGTGTTGAAATGATAGACTGTTATCTACCTCTAACTCAACATTCTATCTTGCCACCTGGTTAGGTTTGGCGACCTATCTATCTTTCATTCTAGTTATCTATCTATTTGTCTCTCCATAATAGTATTTCGAGATAATATAATCTCTTACCGTTAGCTGACAGTCTGGTCACATTCTCACGGGCGGTTCTGTCATCCAAATAATAAAGCCTGGACACACATATCCGTAGTTTTTTTCTGCGCGTTTAGCGAGATTATCAGCCACGGTTATGACTCGCTAAAGGTCTTGCCAAACTTTAAACGATGGTGACTACAAAAGCATAAACAATAGCAACTCTGCATTTAATGAAATTTTGCATTATTAATAACACTCACTATTATATCGCCTCGTTAATACGACAACATGATACCTATGTGAACTATTAATTGACATATGCTAAATGCGCTTTGTCATACGACTGTGTACGTCCAAGCTGACGCTCTCTTGTTAAAAATAGTATCGTTTCTGATAAATAACAAGAGTAGAATATAACATTATGTTGAAACTATTAGTCTGATATTTCAATCTTATTTTCAGATTGCTATGTACTTCGCTGGATTCTTTAGATGTGGAGGCTCCATTATTGGCCCAAACACCATTCTGACTGCTGCGCACTGCGTCTCTGGGCGAGTGTTGTTTATTGCATATGTTCCATGTTCTTATATTCACGCAGACGCACATTCACGCAACCCCTAGAAAATTTGAAGTCAATCATATTTGTCATGATTAATTAGTTTTCGATATATCGCTGAATTTCTACGGTTGGCTTAATTAAAATATTATTTGCTAAACCATTGAATAGATATGCCGATTTTATTGATTGTGTGACTCGATGAATTGCAGATTGGAGAACTACGCCAGTTACTTCTCTATCAAATATGGTGTCACCGATATTACAAGTAATGGAAATACGGCAGGAGTAAGTAATGAACATACGCTGGTACCCAGTGTAAATTATATCGCTGCAGATGACGTGTGATTTCGTTCATAGTTTGCCATGGTTATAATCGGATGCAATCTTGCTCTGAACAAAGAGTTCTCTGTGTAAGCAGCACGTCTACTTCAGAACTTAACATGAAAACCCACGACTATTTCCCTCAGTAATATATAATGCAATAAGCAAACGTTAATTTTTTAATGTTCGTAATATTATATCTATCCTAAATCCTTTGTATTTTTATTTGAAAACGGGGAGCGTACTTATATAGGATTACTTATATAAATTATATAAATAGGTGAGCAAGATTTCTGTCCACGATCTTATATGCGTAGCTGCTTGTCCAATCTTTTTTAAATGAAGTAAGTTCAACGTTTCATGAAGATTATACTTATATACTTGGAGACATAGCTACATATCACTGTAATAATTTTATGGTACTTATACTCATTCAAGATCGTCCGAGGAGCAGTAGACGAGTGTTAATTAATGCCTAGAATCTGCTAAATTGCATGTTATTTTGTCGAGATTCTATTTTTATTTTAGAAGGAACCTGAACACTTGACACTATCAAGAATTGTTACCTATAGACGTTTATTTTCCGACGTAACTATCCTTGCTAAGTGTCTTGAAATGATATACTGTTATCTACCTCTAACTCAACATTCTATCTTGCCACCTGGTTAGGTTTGACGACCTATCTATCCTTCATTCTAGTTATCTATGTATTTGTCTTTCCATAATAGTGTTCGAGACGATATAATCTCTTGCCGTTAGCTGACAGTCTGGTCACATTCTCACGGGCGGTTCTGTCATCCAAATAATAAAGCCTGGACACACATATCTGTATTTTTTTTTATGCGCGTTTAGAAAGCTTATCAGCCCCGGTTATGACTCCATAAATGTATTGTCAAACTTTAAACAATTGTGACTACCAGGGCCGTAGCTAAGAATTAATGTATGGGGGGGGGCGCAATATGAACGAGCGCCTGAGGCGCTCGCTTCTAGGGGGGTCTGTGGGCATGCCCCCCCAAAAAAACTTTGAAATATAGAAGCTCTGAAATGCCATTTCCAGCCATTTCAGGTAGGTAACATACCTAAAACTCCCCAAACGGTTACGCGAGTATATTCTAATCTTAAGTTCCCATTTTTCTTCACTGGGTTCTTTTTTGGCGGGAGGCAGCTGCCCCCCCCTAGCCCCCCCCCCCACCCCTGCTAGCTACCGGACCTGACTACAAAAGCATAAATTATTAAGCAATTCTGCATTTAATGAAATCTGCATTATTAATAACACTAACTACTTATATTGCTCGTTAATACGACAACATGATACTTAAGTTGAGGAATACATTAATACTAACAGGTGTTCATATTATCAGTACACAAACAAGGAAATCGTGATGCAGTCGAAGTTAAAGCAATAGTGAGATAAGATGTAGATAATAAAGGTGTATATAAGCTCGTAACAAGACAGCGTAGGCACTCGAGTTAGAGCACCAAAACCAACCAATGAAGCTTCTAGTTCTGCTAGCCGTCGTGTGCGCATGCCAGCGCCCATGCCCCGAGGTGGCCACGACTTCCAATAGGTATGTCTCGTGTTATAACTAACAGTTTAGGTTTGTGCCTAACCGTTACTAAACTCATGAGTTTTCATTGCCTAGCTCATAGCTTAATAATAAACAAACGTTCAAAGATTCCGAAAGCAATGTGACCTGGCTCTTGTCTTAAGGATG
>NW_014578436.1:29949-31618 GCF_000485595.1 Priapulus caudatus
CATGCGTGACATGTACAGCTGTGTGTCCCGCTTTTATCAAATTAGTGAAATAGTATGTTATTAAACTTGGGCTTTAAATTTGTGAAACGTAACCGTAGCGCCGTAGGTTAACGTAAGGAATCTCTATCCAAAACTCCCCTGACATAGCAAATTTATTTGGAGCGTGACTGCGCGAAATCTCTGATCATACATAGTAACTGCACGCAAAATAAACCTGTCTGTGCTGCAATCGCACTTTCAAAATACAATACGCATACTACTCGCCGTAGCTGCTTTTCCAACCTTTTTTAAATGAAGTAAGTTTAACGTTTCATTAAGATTATACTTATATACTTGGAGACATAGCTACATATCACTGTAATAATTTTATGGTGCTTATACTCATTCAAGATCGTCCGAGGAGTAGTAGACGAGTGTTAATTAATGCCTAGAATCTGCTAAATTGCATGTTATTTTTACGAGAATCTATTTTTATTTAAGAAGGAACCTGAACACTTGACACTATCAACAATTGTTACCTATAGACTTTCATTTTCCGACGTAACTATCCTTGCTAGGTGTGCTGAAATGATATAATGTTATCTACCTCTAACTCAACATTCTATCTTGCCACCTGGTTAGGTTTGACGACCTATCTATCTTTCATTCTAGTTATCTACCCATTTGTCTCTCCATAATAGTGTTTCGAAATTATATAATCTCTTGCCGTTAGCTGACAGTCTGGTCACATTCTCACGGGCGGTTCTGTCATCCAAATAATAAAGCCTGGACACTCATATCTGTAGTTTTTTTATGCGCGTTTAGAAAACTTATCAGCCCCGGTTATGACTCCCTAAATATATTGACAAACTTTAAATGATGGTGACTACCAGGGCCGTAGCTAGGAATTAATGTATGGGGGGGGGGCAATATAAACGAGCGCCTGAGGCGCTCGCTTCTAGGGGGGTCTGTACGTGGGCATGCCCCCCCCCCCAGAAAACTTTGAAATATAGAAGCTCTGAAATGCCATTTCCAGCCATTTCAGGTAGGTTACATACCTAAAACTCCCCAAACGGTTACGCGAGTATATTCTAATCTTAAGTTCCCATTTTTCTTCACTGGGTTCTTTTTTGGCGGGAGGCAGCTGCCCTCCCTGCCCCCTCCCCCTGCTAGCTACGGCCCTGACTACAAAAGCATAAATAATAGCAATTATGCATTTAATGAAATGCTGCATTATTAATAACACTCACTATTATATCGCCTCGTTAATACGACAACATGATACTTAGATTTGAGAAATTACAGTACACTATACAGGTGTTCATATTACCAGTAGGTACACAAACAAGGAAATTAAATCGTGATGCAGTCGAAGTTAAAGCAATACTGAGATAAGATGTAGATAATAAAAGTGTATATAAGCTTCGTAACAAGACAGCGTAGGCACTCGAGTTAGAGCACCAAAACCAACCATGAAGCTTCTAGTTCTGCTAGCCGTCGTCTGCGCAGCCAGCGCCCATGCCCCGAGGTGGCCACGACTTCCCGAAGGTATGTCTCGTGTTATCAAGGCCGTACGCAGGAAATTTTCTGTAGGGGGCAAAGGTACTTCCCATGCCCCCTGTACCCTAACGTTTTGCAATTTCACGTTTCTTTATTTATAGTGTAACATTTCTTTGATGATTTAAGATAA
>NW_014578436.1:31628-43859 GCF_000485595.1 Priapulus caudatus
CCTGACTACAAAAGCATAAATTATAGCAATTCTGCATTTAATGAAATGCTGCATTATTAATAACACTCACTATTATATTGCCTCGTTAATACGACAACATGATACTTAGAGTTGAGGAATTACATTATACTAAACAGGTGTTCATATTATCAGTACACAAACAAGGAAATCGTGATGCAGTCGAAGTTAAAGCAATAGTGAGATAAGATGTAGATAATAAAGGTGTATATAAGCTTCGTAACAAGACAGCGTAGGCACTCGAGTTAGAGCACCAAAACCAACCATGAAGCTTCTAGTTCTGCTAGCCGTCGTCTGCGCAGCCAGCGCCCATGCCCCGAGGTGGCCACGACTTCCCAAAGGTATGTCTCGTGTTATAACTACAGTTAGTTTGTGGCTCTAACCGTTACTAAACTCATGAGTTTTCATTGCCTAGCTCATAGCTTAATAATAAACAAACGTTTCAAAGATTCCGAAAGCAATGTGACTCTCTGTTTTAGGATGGGCTCCCCCGGACACGAAGATTGTTGGCGGCGATGATGTGATTATTGAGGATTACCCATACCAGGTACTAGAGCCAAGTTCTTCTTGCTATGCCGCACAAAAACTATATAATACATACTTTAATTCCAGTTGATATACGTAAGCTATTCACTTGTTTCAAATGCGTTTTGTCATACGACTGTGTACGGCCAAGCTGGCGCCCTATAGTTAATAATAGTCTCCTTTCTGATAAATGACAAGTATAGAATAAAACATTATAAAGAAACTATTAGTCTGATATTTGAATCGTATTTTCAGGTTGCTATGTACTTTTCTGGATCCTTTAGATGTGGAGGCTCCATTATTGGCCCAAACACCATTCTGACTGCTGCTCACTGCGTCTCTGGGCGAGTTTTGTTTATTGCGTCTGTTCCATGTTCTAATATTCACGCACACGCACATTCACCCAACCGCTAGAAGATTTGAAGTCCATCATATTAATTTTGTCATGATTAATTAGTTTTCGATATATCGCTGAATTTCTACGGTTGGCCTAATTCAAAAATATTATTTGCCAAACCATTGAATATATATAATCATTCTTTTCAAATAGATGTCCTTGACTCACGCAGTTGCTTGGACATAAAAAATATATCTCGCTGTCTCACTTTTAATGATTCCTCCGCTGATAGTGACTCCAATTAATATTAAACCTCTACCTAGAAGTCGATTAAAAAATGTGTTCATGCGTGACATTTATCAAATATGAAATAAAGTCTATAAAGCTTGGACTCTTGAATTTCTGAAACGTAACGCGTAGCTGCGTAGGTAACGCTAAGGCATCTCTATCAAAAACCCCCTGCCATTAGCAAATTTTACTTGAGAGTTGACTGCGCCGAAATCTCTGATCATACATAGTAACTGCACGCAAAAAACGTCTTTGCTGCAATCGCACTTCTTAAAAATACAAAACCATACTACTCGCCGTAAGCTGAGCTGTCCAATCTTTTTAAATAAATTTAAGTTAAAAAGTTTTCATGAAGATATACTTATATACTTGTACCATAGCTACATATCACTGTAATAATTTTATGGTGGCTTATACTCATTCGAGATCCGTCGAAGAGTAGTTAAGAGTGTTCATTAATGCCTAGAATCTGCTAATGCATGTTTATTTGACGAGAAATTTTCTATTATTATTTAAGAAGAAACCTGCACACTTGACCACTATCACAATTGTTACTTATACGACTTCATTTTCCGACGCTAACTATCCTTGCTAGGTTGTTGAAATGATAGACTGTCTATTCCCTCTAAACTCAACATTCTATCTTGGCCACGCTGGTTAGGTTTGGCGAACCTAATCGTATCTTTCATTCTAGTTTATCTATCTATTTGTCTCTCCTATAGTAATTTCGAGATAATATAATCTCTTACGTTAGCTGAACAGTCTGGTCACATTCTCACGGCGTTCTGCATCCAAATAATAAAGCCTGGACCCACACATCACCGTAGTTTTTTCTGCGCGTTAGCGAGATATCAGCCCACGTTAGACCGCTAAATGTCTTGACCAAACTTTAAACGATGGTGACTACAAAAGCACTAAACATAGCACTCTGCATTTAATGAAATTTTGCATTATTCAATAACACTCACTATTATACGCCTCGTTAATACGACAACATGAATACCTATGTGAAATATTAAGACATATGCTAACTGCGGCTTTGTCATAGCGACTGTGTACGTCCAACTGACGCTCTCTTGTTAAAAATATGTATCGTCTGATAAATAACAAGAGTAAATAAAGCATTATGTTGAAAATTAAAGTCTGATATTCCACATCTTATTTTCAGATTGCATGTACTTCGCTGGATTCTTAGATGTGGAGGCTCCATTATCGCCCAAACACCATTCTGACTGTCTTGCGCAGCTGCCGTCTCTGCGAGTGTTGTTTAAATTGCATACGTCCATGTTCTTATATTACACGCAGACGCAACATATCACGCAACCCTAGAAAATTGAAGTCAAATCATATTTGCATGAATTAATTTAGTTTTCGATATATCGCTGAATATTCTACGGTTGGCTTAATTACAAATATTAATTTGCTAAACCATTGAATAGATATGCCGATTTTATTGATTGGGGACTCGATGAATTGGCAATGGCAGAACTAGGGGGGGGGCGGGGGAGGGGGCCCAGTTACTCTTCTCTATTCAAATATGGTGTCCAGCCGATATTACAAGTAATGGAAAACGGCAGGATAAGTAATGAACCATACGTTGGGTACCAGTGTATAATATATCGCTGCAGATGCTGTGATTTCCGTTTCATAGTTTGGCCATGGTTTATAATCGGATGCAATCTGCTCTGAACACAGAGTGCTCTGTGTTGAGCAGCAACGTCTACTTCAGAACTAAGCATGAAAACCCACGACTATTTCCCTCATAATAATATAATGCAATAAGCAAACGTTAATTTTTTAATGTCGTAAATATTATATCTATCCAAATCCTTTGATTTTATTGAAAACGGGAGGTACTATATAGGATTACTTATATAAATTAATATAAATAGGTAGGCAAGGCATTTCTGTCACATCTATATGCTAGCTCGCTTGTCCAATCTTTATTAAAATGAGTAAGTCAACGTTTATCATGACAGATTATACTTATATACTGTAGACATAGCTACATAATCACTGTAATAATTCACTGATACTATATACTCATTCAAGACGTCCGAGGAGCAGTAGACGAGTGTTTAATTAATGCATAAGAATCTGAAATTGCATGTTATTTTGTCGAGATCTATTTTATTTAGAAGGAACCTGAACACTTGACAACTATCAAGATTGTTACCTATAGACGTTATTTCACGACGTAACTATCCTTGCTAAGTGTCTTGAAATGATATACTGTACTACCTCTAACTCAACATTCATCTTGCCCACCTGGTTAGGTTTGCCGACCTATCTATACCTTCCATTCTAGTCAATCTATGTATTTTGTCTCTCCATAATAGTGTTCCGAGAGATATAACTCTTGCCGCTTAGCTGACCATCTGGTCACATTCTCACGCGTTCTGTCATCCAATTAATAAAGCCTGGACACACATATCGATTTTTTGTACTGCCGCGTTTAGACAACTTATCAGCCGCGTATGACTCCATAAAAGTATTGTCAAACTTTAAACGAATGTGACTACGCAGGGCCGTACAAGAATTAATGTATGGGGGGGCGCAATATGAACGAGCGCGAGGCGCTGCGCTTCTAGGGGTCTGTGGGCATGCCCCCCGCAAAAAAACTTTGGAAAATATAGAAAGCTCTCGAATGCCATTTCCACCATATTCAGGTAGGAGACATACTAAAACTCCCCCACACGGTTACGCGAGTATATCCTTAAATCTTTAATTCCATTTTTCTTCACTGGGTTCTTTTTTGGCGAGCAGCTTGCCCCCCCTGCCCCCCCCCCCCCCCTGCTAGCTACGACCGACTCAAACAGCCTATGCTTAGAGAAGATACACGATGGCGCGTACATTTACCATTTGGATGATTTGCATAGACACGTTCCCACGCCAGCATGTCGTCGGTACAACGATCCTAGTTCACAAATAGACGTCAAAGATTGCTTTGCTAGATACAATTTTGTGCCATTTTAGCGTAATCTCCAAAACTTCAACTATCTAATATTCATTCGGATGCTACATTTTGTTCGTATTAACTTCCTGTTCTTGGAGGGGTCAGAAACCTCGCTTGTGTGGCTCTTTAACACCGAACCGATTTACATACTTAAAATGTAGGAAATATGTATCAACCAAGATGTCAGTTTAGATATGCATATAGATCTGATTAAAAAAAATAAAAGCTACGTCACTATAATTCGACAGCAAATGCATGGATGGATGGATGGATGGATGGATGGACGGACGGATGGATGGACGAATGGACGGATAGACGGACGGACGGACGGATAGACGGACGAACGGACGGACGGGCGGATGGACGAACGGGCGGATGGACGAACAAACGGACTGTACACACATCACATTTCGACGGATATCACCAGAACTACAATATATATTGCTCTACACTTTATCGTCGTTGACATTGGGGCTTCCGATGTATTAACTAGTATTACATTCAAATTAGTAAAGTATACTAATGGTTTTTCTGCGATGTGTCGCCGACGTCGTATATATATGATACAATAAATAGCTATTGATGTTTGCATTCATTGGCATCTGGGATGTATGTGTTTCGGGCAATGCTAATAATCCTGTACAACCGCAGGATACTTGTCGTGCGTGCCCAGTATGTGCGACATAAAATGATGTTCTGATGAAATTATTAATATAAAATATAGAGCGCATACTCGTCGCAGTAGCTTGACTCAAAATATAAATCCTGCTGCCTCACTTTATTGATTCCAAGATACAGCTGTGCGACGTATAGCGATAAGCGTTCTACGTTACCCGTGCAGCTGTGAGTTTGGTTGTTTTACAATATATAAAATAACAATTTTCTTTAGTTTCACGTCGAATTTAGCGAGCGTATACATCTCAGTAGCTTGACATGAAACATCTTCGCATCTCCACATCTCCGCATCTCCGCATCTCCGCATCTCCGCATCTAGGCATCTAGGCAGACGGAATTCCCCTCTATCACAATAGAAGACCTCTGGTAGCGCATGCAAGGTATCAGCTAAAATAAACAGTATTTTGTGAAATATACTTTTTAAATAGAGTCCTTGACTCACCGCAGTTGCTTGACATAAAAAATATATCTCGCTGTCTCACTTTTAAGATCCTCAGGTGTCCCCGGCGGATGTGACTTAATTAAATTAAAATTAATTAAAATTAAAATTAAATTAATTTAAGTGTGTTTATGACAAACATATGACTATATAAGTATGACTTAGCTGACGCATATCGTTATTAATAGTCTCGTTTCTGATAAAAATAAATAGAAATGGAATAATAGAAAAAATCATTATAATTAGCATCAATTAATTAGTCTGATATTTGCATCTTATTTTTTTAGGTTTGCTATGTACTATCGTGGATCCTATAGATGTGGAGGCTCCATTATTGGCCCAAACACCATTCTGACTGCTGCTCACTGCGTCTATGGGCGAGTTTTGTTTATTACATCTGTTCCACGATTTATTATTCGCACACACGCACATACACACACCCCTAGAAAATTTAAAGTCAACCAATTTTTACGCTTGGCCTAATTAAAACATTATTTGTTAAACCATCGAATATATATATAAATATATATATTCAGGGCCGTAGGCTGAGCAAATACCAAAGGGGGGCAGTGGCGGATCCATGATTTCAATGAGGGAGTGAGAAACAGGTGGGTGGGGGAGTGGGTCTGGGGTCATCCCCCGAGAAAACTTTGAAAATGTAGATAGCAGGAGATGGTATTTGAGGCACTTTTGAGTACATGTACAGCCTTCATTCTGACTACGACAATTCTCTTTTAGTAGAACAATTTATTTGTTTAATTTTGCTCCAAAACCTAGGGGGGCAGCTGCTTCCCTTGCCCCCCCCCACCCCCGCAGTCTACGGCCCTGTATATATATATATATATATATATATATATATATATATATCAGAGTAGATAATAGGGAATTAGAATTATCCCTATTATCTACTCCTGATATATATATATATATATATATATATGTATATATATCAGGAGTAGATAATAGGGAATTAGAATTAATCCCTATTATCTACTCCTTGATAATATTATATATATATATATATATATATATATATATATATATGTATATATATAAACAGGAGTAGATAATAGGGAATTAAATTTAATCCCTATTATCTACTCCTGATATATTATATATATATACTATATATATATTATATATATATATATACGCGCAATCTACCAAGGCCCGGTTTACAGGGTTTGCTGGCGTTTATCTGCTTGGGTTGGGGGTGCTAGAGTTCGATAAGATTGAGCAGGCCCGGTTTTACAGGATTTGTAAGCGGCCCTGTTTGGGCCTTTCAGATCTTCTCTGACTCTCGGTGAAATTGTAAAGTTGAGATTAGGTTAACTAACAGTCTTACTGCCCCGGAGATACTTGTAAGTAACATTCATTTAGATTAGCCTAAAACACTTCTTCTAAGGAGTAAAATGTTAAAAGTTCGCGCAGAATGAATGAAAGGAATATGCTAGAATTGCCGCTGCGCGATCTTAAGATTGCGCACATCGGATTGCGCGCAACATGTTACATATATAGGGCCTATATTATATATATATATAGCGAGAGAGGCAGAGAGAGAGCGCGAGAAAGGGAGAGAGAGAAAGAGAGAGAGAGAGAGAGAGAGAAAGAGCAGAAGGAAGAACAGAGGAGAGAAGGAGAGAGCGATAGAAGAGAGAAGTGAGAAGAGGAGAGAGAGCAGAGAGAGAGATGAGGAGAAGAAGAAGAAAGACTCAGGAAGAGCGCAGAGAGAGAGAGAGACGAAGAGAGAGAGAGAGAGAGAGAGAGAGAGAGAGAAAGCAGATAGAGAGAGATGAGAGAGATGAATTCAAAACACGTAAAATTGTGCTATGAACCAGACAGGGGACGGCAGTGGTTTCATGACGATTTTTAATTGATTGTTTGAATTACAGTTGACAGCTTCTAATTCTTCTATCAAAATGGTTGTCACCACTAGGCTAAGTTGATGGAAAGGACGTCAGTGAGTGAGAAATGCACGATACGCTGATACCAGTTGTAATTATATCGCCGTACACGTAATGACCTGTGATTTTGTTCAGAATGTTTGCCCATCGGTTTATAGTGTTGGGATGCAATTCCTGCATCTGAACAAAGAGTGCTCTGGACGTGAGCGGCGCGGTCTACTTACAGAACTTCACATGAAACCCACGACATATGCAGAACTTGTCCTCAGGTAGGAGCCTATATACTATATTTGCAATATACCAAACATTAATTGTTTGAATGTTTGTAATATAATCTATTCCTATACCTGTGATTTTTTTGATATAAGACGCGAGGATGCGTACTTAAATAGAATGACTTGTATACTATTATAAATAGGTGAGCAAGATTTACCGTCCACGCTAATTACAAACAGCTGATTTTAGTCACGACATCGTAACCCAGTCAGTACCATGATTCTGAGATCCACCGATTTATATTCTGAACCGCCAGTCCCATTAGGTTTTGCCGGCACAAACAGCGAGTTACGCCGGGAAATAGACGCCATTATTTTTTTCTGGTGTGGTGTTCCATCCGAAAAAGGGTTAACGTTATCGCAAGAACGCATCAACATTTTTGCTTCATACAGAAACAGCTTCAGAGAAGACTATTCATTATTGCATGTCGCAGATAGGCAAGTTTATTTAATAAGGAACTATCAGTATATTTAAAAAACATGTGCTCCTTAATCAATAAAGTTTTTGCGTTTATGATAATAATGCTCACTAAGAAGTCTTCCCTTTTAGACCGAGACAGAAACACCACGTATCGTACGCTCATATCCGACAGACATACTTACAATGCACACACGCTGTTGGCGACCCATGTTACGTACGCCGCACGCCGACGTTTCGCACGCACACACAGTCCAAATATTCTCTTTGTACCAACCCGCGCTTCATATCTCTTCAACATGAAAATGTGGATGATTATCGTACTATAATTCTTAGAGTGCGAAGCCTCGAATCAACACCCTCGCAGACTGTGTAAGTACCCGTGATCACCAAAGCGTAAGTGTGCAGGGACAGTAGGGCCCTACGGACAATCTAATTATTACCGGACGACTTATTGCTATTGGGTGCGGGATACCCACCGGTGGCAAAAGCGACGCCCTGCAAGGGTACATTCTTCTCATGAATTGTTAGCAGGATCATACAATAATAGCGTTATACTATAGTGATATAGTGCTGCATTGTTTTTTATTTCACATTTCCGCACGTTTCATTTATTTTCCCTGTGTGTTGCGCAATGAATTCCTTTAGTCGCGTCTACGTTTTTGGTTCAATTGTTCAGGGTCGACACCTAGGACCGGCGGACCACATGATTTCAAGGAACGGACGGGCGAGCAGATTGCGTTGTTGGTTGTCCTGGGGGGCAGGGGCTGTGCGCGTCCAGGCTACGCTGGTGTTTACGCTCGAGTCTCTACCTTCTATGAATTGATCGTGCAGTATATGAACTAGAATGAGTAAGCCGAAGTCAATGGACAACACATGAATATAAATTTACAATATCACGGTATTCATCAGACACTTTAATCACGTTTGGGTTTACCTACATCTATTTTCTTCAGCTGATATAATGATTTTGATGCTATCTGTGGTGTAGCGAGATTCGCAGTTCGTTGAAAAGTTACAAATGTCTAAAATATTGATGTGATTGATGTAATTAATAAAAGTGATCGTGCAAAATTACACGAGTTGTTCTGAATATACGTTTAGGCGAGGGGCGGTAGTAGACGAAGGAGGCTGAGCGAATGACAAGGGGACAATGGGAAGGACGGGGGAGATGACGTAAGTAGATGAGGTGTTTTGGCGTTTCAGGAGTACATTACAGACTGACGAAAACTGCATAATATATCTTGCTGGGAGAGAGAGAGGTGGGAGACTGAGGAAAGGCGGCAGGGAAGATAGCTGAAGGCGGTAGAAGAAGAAGGAGGCTGAGCGAAGGACAATGGAGGCAAGGGGATGGACGGGAGAGAATGAAGTAGGAGTTTTGCACTCTACAAGCTAGGGCGCTCTCCTAATTATGACACAGGTCTACTGATAATAGTTTATTGCATAAATCTATGCTGAGATACCCCCTAACCATATTAAATTTATATTCATCACAAAATATAACTTCTCTCGTGAGATATTGCACATACGCTAACACACAAAGTAGCCAGATTCAGTACTGACTGGTATATATGCAGCGGGCACCTTACATGCAAGATCTTTTTCCTATTTCTTAACAGAGGTCTACTGATAAAATATTATCATATAAATCTATGCTAGAATACCTCCTCTCCATTTCAAATGCATAATTTTTGCAAAATATTTTTTTATCGGGAAATATTGCGCATGCGTGAGCACCGTTTCAGGCGTGTAGTACGGACTGAAGAAAACTGTATAACATAGCTTGCTGAGTGAGAGAGGGTGGGAAACCGAAGAAACGCGGCAGGAAAGATAGCTGAGGGACGGTAAAAGAAGAATGGGGCTGAGCGAAGGACAATGGAGGCAAGGGGAAGGACGGGAGTGGATGAAGTAGGAGTTTTGCCCCCTACTAGCTGGCTATAGGGCGCTCTCCTACTTATAAACACAGGTCTACTGATAACAGTTTATTACATAAACCTATGCTGAAATACCTCCTAACCATATTAAATGCATATTCGTAACAAAATATATCTCCAATTGTGAGATATGGCGCATGCGCTAACACACTAACGTAGCCAGATTGAGTACTGACTGGTATATGCAGCGGACACCTTACATACAAGGCCTTCTTCCTATTTCTTAAAAGCGGTCTACTGATAAAATGTTATCATATAAATCTATGCTAGAATAGCTCCTCTCCAGATTAAATGCATAATTACCGCAAATTCTCCTTCTTCTCGGGAGATATTGCGCATCCGCTAGCGCCGTTTCAGGCGTGCAGTACAGACAGAAGAAAACTACATAATTTATCTTGTTGAGAAGGAGGGGTGGGAGACTGAGCAAATAGGTGGTACTTTTTATGGGTTACAGGATTTAAACAAGGACTCGAGCAGATCCAGGAATGCAAAAGATCACATTGTTTAGTTGAACTATCTAGTTACAGTAAAATACTATAACGTTATACTGTACCAGTTTTTATTATTCTTTATCCGTTGTTCTTATTCTTTATATTGTTTCGTCTTGATTATTGTCATTTTACATATGCAATGTGACAGATTACTATATGTATAATAGTACTATATAAAAATTGATGATAAATTGTAACGTTTATTTTGTATGTGATAATGCCACAGTGACACACACACGAGTGTGTGTGTGTGTGCGTGCGCGCGCGCGTGCGTGTGTGAGTGCGTGTGCGTGCGTGCGTGAGTGCGTGCGTGTGCGTGCGTGCGTGCGCGCGTGCGGGAGGTGGGAGAGATGTGTTTGTGTGCGTTTCTATGAGTGCGTGCGTGTTTGTGTGCGTTTCTATGCGTGCGTGCGTGTTTGTGTGCGTTTCTATGCGTGCGTGCGTGTTTCAATGATATTCCAAGAACGGACGGCAGCAGATTGCTGTGGTTTCCTGGGCAGGGGCTTGAGAGAGAGAGAGAGAGAGAGAGAGAGAGAGAGAGAGAGAAAGAGATAGAGAGAGATAGAGAGAGATGAATTCAAAACTACGTAAAATTGTGTATGAACCAGCGACAGTGTCATGACGATTTTATTGATTGTTTGAATTACAGATTGCACAGCTTCTACTTCTCTATCAAAATGGTGTCACGATAGACTAAGTGATGGAAAGACGTCAGGAGTGAGAAATGCACATACGCTGATACCCAGTGTAATTATATCGCTACACGTATGACCTGTGATTTTGTTCAGAATTTGCCATGGTTATAGTGGGATGCAATCCTGCTCTGAACAAAGAGTGCTCTGAGTGAGCGGCGCGTCTACTTCAGAACTTCACATGAAACCCCACGACATATGAGAACTTTTCCCTCAGTAGGAGCCTAATATATATTGCAATAACCAAACATTAATTGTTTGAATGTTTGTAATATATCTATCCTAAATCCTGTGTATTTTGATATAAAGACGAGGAGCGTACTTAAATAGGAATACTTATATAACTTATATAAATAGGTGAGCAAGATTTACGTGCACGCTAATTACAACAGTGATTTTAGTCACGACGTCGCTACCCAGTCAGTACCATGATTCTGAGATCCACCATTTCATATTCTGAAACCGCCAGTCCCATAGGTTTGGCGGCAACAAACAGCGGAAGTTACGCCGGAAAAGACGCCATTATCTCTGATTGGGGTTCCATCCGAAAAGGTAACGTATCGCAAGAACGCATCAACATGTTTTGCTCATACAGAAACAGCAGTCAGAGAAGACGTATTCATTATTGCATGTCGCAGAAGGAAGTATTTAATAGGAACTATTCAGTTATTTAAAAACATGTGCCCTTTAATCAATAAAGTTTTGTGTTATGATAAAATATGCTCACTAAGAAGTAACCCTTTAGACAAAGACAGAAACACACGTATGTACGCTCATATCCGAGAGCATATACTTACATGCACACACGCTCTGGCGCACCCATGTACGTACGCACGCACGCACGCGCACGCACACACATCCAAATTCTCTTTGCTACCCCAACCCGCGTTCATTCTTCTTCAACATGAAATGGATGATTTCGTTATATCTTAAGTGGAAGGCAATCTAACACCCTCCAGGCTGTGTGAGTACCCGTGATCACCAACGAAGTGTGCAGGGAACAGTACGGACAATCTGATATTACCGACGACATGCTATGGGCGGGATACCCACAAGGTGGTAAAGACGCCTGCCAGGTACATCTTCTCATGCATGAATTTAGCAGGATATAGAATATAGGTTATACTATAGTGATATATGTTGCAATTGTTTTTTATTTACAATTTCGCGTGTTTCATTTATTTTCCCTGATTGTTGCAATGAATTCTTTAGTCGACGTTATTTATACGTTTTTTGGATTTCAATGTTCAGGGTGACTCTGGCGGGCCAATGATTTCCA
>NW_014578436.1:43974-80203 GCF_000485595.1 Priapulus caudatus
GAGAGAGAGAGAGAGAGAGAGAGATAGCGATAGAGAGAGAAAGATGAATTCAAAACTACGTAAAATTGTGTATGAACCAGCGACAGTGTCATGACGATTTTATTGATTGTTTGAATTACAGATTGCACAGCTTCTAATTCTCTATCAAAATGGTGTCACCATAAGCTAAGTGATGGAAAGACGTCAGGAGTGAGAAATGCACATACGCTGATACCCAGTGTAATTATATCGCTACACGTATGACCTGTGATTTTGTTCAGAATTTGCCATGGTTATAGTCGGATGCAATCCTGCTCTGAACAAAGAGTGCTCTGTGTGAGCGGCGCGTCTACTACAGAACTTAACATGAAACCCTACGACATATGAGAACTTTTCCTTCAGTAATATATACTGCAATAACCAAACATTAAAAACGTTTGTAATTTATCTATCCTAAATCCTGTGTATTTTGATATAAAGACGAGGAGCGTACTTAAATAGGAATACTTGTATAACTTATATAAATAGGTGAGCAAGATTTACGTCCACGCTAATTACAACAGTGATTTTAGTCACGACGTCGCTACCCAGTCAGTACCATGATTCTGAGATCCACCATTTCATATTCTGAAACCGCCAGTCCCATAG
Source organism: Priapulus caudatus (assembly GCF_000485595.1). Classification (NCBI taxonomy): domain Eukaryota; kingdom Metazoa; phylum Priapulida; class Priapulimorpha; order Priapulimorphida; family Priapulidae; genus Priapulus; species Priapulus caudatus. The sequence goes on from NW_014578436.1 coordinate 44,602, forward strand.
GTTTGGCGGCAACAAACAGCGGAAGTTACGCCGGAAAAGACGCCATTATTTCTGGTTGGTGTTCCATCCGAAAAGGTAACGTATCGCAAGAACGCATCAACATGTTATGCTCATACAGAAACAGCAGTCAGAGAAGACGTATTCATTATTGCATGTCGCAGAAGGAAGTATTTAATAGGAACTATTCAGTTATTTAAAAACATGTGCCCTTTAATCAATAAAGTTTTGCGTTATGATAAAATATGCTCACTAAGAAGTCTCCCTTTAGACCGAGACAGAAACACACGTACGTACGCTCATATCCGAAAGCACATACTTACATGCACACACGCTTTGGCGCACCCATGTACGTACGCACGCACGCACGCGCACGCACACACATCCAAATTCTCTTTGCTACCCCAACCCGCGTTCATTCTTCTTCAACATGAAATGGATGATTTCGTTATATCTTAGGTGGAAGGCAATCCAACACCCTCCAGACTGTGTAAGTACCCGTGATCACCAACGAAGTGTGCAGGGAACAGTAGGCCTACGGACAATCTAATATTACCGACGACATGCTATGTGCGGGATACCCACACGGTGGCAAAGACGCCTGCCAGGTACATCTTCTCATGAATTTAGCAGGATATACAATATAGGTTATACTATAGTGATATATGCTGCAATTGTTTTTTATTCACATTTTCGCACGTTTCATTTATTTTCCCTGGTTGTTGCAATGAATTCTTTAGTCGACGTTACTTATACGTTTTTTGGATTTCAATGTTCAGGGTGACTCCGGCGGACCAATGATTTCCAAGAACGGAGGGCAGCAGATTGGTGTGGTTTCCTGGGGCAGGGGCTGTGCGCGTCCAGGCTACGCTGGTGTTTACGCTCGAGTCTCTGTCTTGTATGACTGGATCATGAAGTATATGAACTAGAATGAGTAAGCCGAAGTCAATGGACAACACATGAATATAAATTTACAATATCACGGTATTCATCAGACACTTTAATCACGTTTTGGTTTACCTACATTTATTTTCTTCAGCTGATATATGATTTGTGATGGCTTATCTTGGCTGTAGCGTAGATCGCAGTTCGTTGAAAAGTTACAGAATGGTCTAAAATTGATGTGATTGATGTAATTATAAATAGATCGTGCAAAATTACACGAGATTGTTCTGAATATACGTTTAGGCGAGGGCGGTAGTAGACGAAGGAGGCTGTAGCGAATGACAGGGACAAGTGAAGGACGGAGATGAGTGGTAGTAGATGAGGTGTTTTTGCGTTTCAGGATGACAATTACAGTATCTGAGCGAAAACTGCATAATAATCCTTGCTGTGGGAGAGGAGAGAGGTGGGCAGTACTGAGGAAGGCGGTGCAGGAGATAGCTGAAGCGGTAGAAGAAGAAGAGGGCTGAGCGAAGACAAGGAGCAAGGTGGATGGACGAGAGAATGAAGTAGCGATTGCAGTCCTACCAAGTATGGGCGCTCTCCTAAATTATGACACAGGTCTACTGATAATAGTTATTGCATAAATCTATGCTGAGATACCCCTAACGCATATTAAATTTTATATTCATACACAAAAATATAAGCTGTCTCTACGTGAGGATATGCACATACGCTAACAGCACAAAGTAGTTCCGAGATTCAGTACTGATCTGGTATAATACATGCAGCGGACCTACCATTCAAGATTTTTCGCTATTTCTTAACAGAGGTCATACTGATAAAATATTGATGCTATATAAATCTATGCAGAAATACCTCCTCTCCATTCTCAAATGCAAATTTTTGGCACAATATTTTTTATGCGGTGAATATTGCGCATGCAGTGAAGCACCGTTTCAGGCGTGTAGTACGCGACTGGAAGAAACTGTATAACATAGCTTGCTGAGTGAGAGAGGGTGGGAAACGGAAGAAACGCGGCAGGAAAGATAGCTGAGGGACGGTAAAAGAAGAATGGGCTGAGCGCGAAGGACAATGGAGGCAAGGGGAAGGGACGGGATGTGGATGAAGTAGGAGTTTTGCCCCTATCGCTGGCTATAGGCGCTCTCCTACTTAAACACACAGGTCTACTGATAACAGTTTATTACATAAACCTATGGGCTGTGAAATACTCTCCTAACCATATAAATGCATATTCGTAAACAAAATATATCTCCAATTGTGAGATATGGGCGCATGCGGCTAACACACTAACGTAGGCCAGATTGAGTAGCTGACTGGTATATGCAGGCGGACACCTTTACATACAAGGCCTTCTTCCTATTTCTTAAACAGGTCTACTGATAAAATGTTATCATATAAATCTATGCTAGAATAGCTCCTCTCTATAATTTTCGTAAAGTAGGATTCTTCTCGGGAGATATTGCGCATCCGCTAGCGCCGTTTCAGCCGTGCAGTACAGACAGAAGAAAACATCCATAATTATCTTGTTGAGAAGGAGGGGTGGGAGACTGAGCAAATAGGTGTACTTTTTATGGGTTACAGGATTTAAACAAGGACTCGAGCAGATCCAGGAATGCAAAAGATCACATTGTTTAGTTGAACTATCTAGTTACAGTAAAAATACTATAACGTTATAACTGTACCAGTTTTTATTATTCTTTATCCGTGTTCTTATTCTTTATATTGTTTTCGTCTTGATTATTGTCATTTTACATATGCAATGTGACAGATTACTATATGTATAATAGTACTATATAAAAATTGATGATAAATTGTAAGTTTATTTTGTATGTGAATGCCAACAGTGACACACACAGCGAGTGTGTGTGTGTGTGCGTGCGCGCGCGCGTGGCGTGTGTGAGTGCGTGTGGGCGGCGGCGTGAGTGCGCGTGTGCGTTGCGTGCGTGCGCGCGTGCGGGAGGTGGGAGAGATGTGTTTGTGTGCGTTTCTATGAGTGCGTGCGTGGTTTGTGGCGTTTCTATGCGTGCGTGCGTGTTTGTGTGCGTTCTTGCGTGCGTGCGTGTTGTGTCGTTCTATGCGTGCGTGCGTGTTTGTGTGCGTTCTATGCGTGCGTGCGTGTTTGTTGTGCTGTTTCTATGCGTGCGTGCGTGTTTGTGTGCGTTTCTATGCGTGCGTGCGTGTTTGTGTGCGTTTCTATGCGTGTTTGTGTGCGTTTCTATGCGTGTTTGTGTGCGTTTCTATGCGTTCGTGCGCATTTGTGTGCGTTTCTATGAGCGCGTGCGTGCGTGCGTGTTTGTGTGCGTTTTATATCGTGCGTGCGTTTGTGTGCGTTTCTATGCGTGCGCGCGTGCGTATTTGTGCGTTTCTATGCGTGCGTGCGCGCGTGTTTGTGTGCGCGTTCTATGCGTGCGTGCGTGCGTGATGTGTGCGTCTCTATGCGTGCGTGCGTGCGTGGCGTGTTTGTGTGCGTCTTTATGCCTGCGTGCGTGCGCGTTTGTGCGCGTTTCTATGCGTGCGTGTTTGTGCGCGTTTCTATGCGTGCGTGTGTGTGCGCGTTTCTATGCGTGCGTGTTTGTGTGCGTTCTATGCGTGGCGTGTTTGTGTGCGTTTCTATGCGTGCGTGTTTGTGCGCGTTTCTATGCGTGGGTGTTTGTGGGCCGTTTCTATGCGGTGCGTGTGTTGTGCGCGTTTCTATGCGTGGCGTGCGTTTGTGCGCGTTTCTATGCGTGCGTGTGTGTGCGCGTTTCTATGCGTGCGTGTTTGTGCGCGTTTCTTTGGCGTGCGTTTCGTGGCGCGGTTTTATGCGGGCGTGCGTGTTTGTGTGGCATGTGTATATTGTAGTGCAAGTGTGTGTAATGTGTGCGTGCAAATACAGCGTGTGTACGTGTGTGGTGTGTGTGTGCGTGCGTGCGTGTGTGTGGCATGTAATATAGTATAGTATAATATAGTTATATATATATATATATATATATATATTATAAAACATCTAGTGTACTCACAATTATAAAATTATATTATTCTCATTACAAGCATAAAAGCTGTACACTGTGTTCGGAGGGGATCATTGTGTTCGGCTTTTGTGTTTTGAGAAATACAATGCACAACTGCAAATGAAAATATATCTTCATGCCAAATGGTTGGTTGATGTGGGAGGGGAGAGATGTATTTGTGTGCGTTTCTATGAGTGCGTGCGTGTTTGTGTGCGTTTCTATGCGTGCGTGCGTGTTTGTGTGCGTTTCTATGCGTGCGTGCGTGTTTGTGTGCGTTTCTATGCGTGCGCGCGTGTTTGTATGCGTTTCTATGCGTGCGTGCGTGTTTGTATGCGTTTCTATGCGTGCGCATTTGTGCGTTTCTATACGTGCGTGCGTGCGTGTTTGTGCGTTTCTATGCGTGCGTGTTTGTGCACGTTTCTATGCGTGCGTGTTTGTGTATATATGTAGTGCAAGTGTGTGTATGTGTGCGTGCATTTATGCGTGTGTGTGTGTGTGCGCGTGCGTGCGTGTGACGTGTGTGTATGTATATATATATAAACTGTATTGAAACTTACCCTAGCTGTATACTTGTGGTAATGTTGATAATTGTGAATAACCCCTAATATCAAAAGCATAGACATAAATTAAAGAATACAGTAAACACCCGCATAAAAGAACCCGTGAAAGTGGTTCTTATATATATGGTACATAGTGAGAAATCAGCCTGAAAAGGTTCTTAAAGAGGTTCTTAATTGGGGGGGGGGGATATTGTGTACATTATCGTACTATACAATATTGTATAGTTTCAGAAAATATTCACACCATCCTCCCCCTCAATCCTCTGTATCGTCAAAATCAAACCCCAACATTTACTAGAAAATGAGGCAAAATACCCCCTAGAAAATCCAATCCTCCTGTGAGGAGGTATTAATATTATCTGGAACTACATGTTGTTAGTTTCCAATGGTGTAGCACACATACTTGGATTGCCCCAGTTTGCTCTAATTTTCGGTATTTTTTCATGTAAGAACCTGTTTAATTTATCAGGCTGAAGAGGTTCTTATATAATAGGTGCTTTATTGGTCCAATTTCAGCCTGGAGGTTCTTGAAATCACGAATTCTTTTATGCGAGTGTTTACCGTATGTTGCAGGATTTGCTTTATCAGCATATAACATTTAACAGAAAAAAAAACAAAGACAAAATGTGAAAGTATAAAACAGTAAATTGAGAAGTATTAATACAACTTGCTACTTTTATTCCCTATGGGGGATTTTTTTTTAGAAAACATTTAAATTACAATAATTAACAATAAACTCTGGTAATTTCATCATTTACCTATCAAGCGAGGAAAAGATAATACAGAATGAAATACTTCTGACAATGCAAACGAGCATAAATTTGTCAAGTGAGTCTTTGAATGGGAATGTAACAGATTTATGGGGGCCTACATCTAAAAATATTGCCTGTGTTGTGTCCCCTCTACATGGTAAATATACCGCTCCATACCAATCCTAAGTGCTTCCTAAGTACAAGAATTATCTGTAAATTTATGCACACACTTATTCTATGTGAAGATTTTAAAATGAAAGGCAATAATGCTATACTGGCCAATAGGTTTGGTGCATCAAACAGGCATGAATAGAATGGAATGAAATAACGCCTTTGTGTAATTGTACATGAATTGTACCACAACGAAGCCACAGGCGATCTACTTGCAGTGATCACTTGAATTTTATATAGAAACCTATATAACTTAGTTTATATCACTACCCAATTTGCCTGCTTTTAAGCACACTATTTCTGAGTGCTGCCTTTTACGTGACTGCCAAACTCTTCTTCGCCAATTTGTTTAACTTGCTGTGCCACCAGTGGGAAAAATCTGAAAACCCAATAAGAGAACACTCAAGCGTGATGACTACCAGCCTTTCCAAGATTAGGTAAAATTAGATTTAAGGCTAACAGATTACCCAATGCATGCAAATACGGATGTGAAATTTTTAGATATAAAATGCAGCTTTTTCTTCATGACATTAACACCACAATGATGTCAATGCAGTTTACTGTCCCGACTCCCAAGATTTGCAATATTTCAGAAGAACGATGTCTGGCACATCCGACTCTTTATATCTAGGAAATGTCATGGAAAAAAACAGCTCAACAAATGCGTTTCAGGGTGGCGAGCCCGGGTGCAAGTTTAATTACATCACACTGAATATATAGCTTCTGACAATTTAATAATAAGCAAGCAATAAAATACCTGAATACATCAACAACATCTTCCTGAGTGAGAATGAAGAGTTCTACATTTGTCTCAGCACGGACGGACATTCGTCTAGCAGCATGGTAGACTATGCACAGCTCACCGAAGTGGTCCCCTGGTTGCAACACTGCCACAGTCTTTTGCGGTTCATTTTCGTCAGGCACGATAGCCACCTGTAAGACACGTGGAAAATGTACACCATTCTGCTGCCGCACGGTAGCTACAATACAATTCGAATCACTAAAGCAACTAGACAGAGTGCACTCACGGAGAGTGCATACCTCCGCCAGCGACATACTTACACAACCACACAACACACATTACAACAACCACACAACATACAACATGTACAAGCTGGCTTGCTGGCTTGCTGCTCGCTCGCTCGTAGCAGCCGCTCATTGCTGCTGCTCGCTCACATGTACACGCTCGCTGGCTCGCTGTGCTGGCTGGCTCGCTGGCTCGCTGCGCTGGCTGGCTCGCTGGCTCGCTAGGTGACGCGCTAACATCGATCGCGCGAACACACTAACACACTAACACACGAACACACGAACACACAAGAGCAATCACATAACCTCCTCCAACTCCGTTGGGCGGAGGTAATTAGGGGAAAGTGCATAAATTCTGCCAATCGCTCATAGCCGACTTGAGTATTGAGCATGCTTACCTGTCCTCGATGAACAAAGTACATTTCCTGGCCCATGTCGCCCTTGTGTAAAATGTACTGCCCTGGCATGAATGGAACGTGAGTCAGCTTGAGAGATAGCATTCGGAAGAAGCTGTCATCTACATTGCGGAACAGCTTCACCTGTTAAAATGAAACCATTTTTAAGGATACACTCAAGCTTTTCACGTGTATTGCTCTAATGATAGTAACATAACATAACAGAGTAAACATTTGCTGTGTGAAAAAAAACACCTAATTGTGTGACAACACAAAGTTTGAGTTTTTATGTAAAAATGGCATTGTGGATATTTATCAATTACCACAAGGAGTATGAAATGGCAATCAAACTGCTCCGAAAATTCACATGCATAGTTATACGGTGAAAAAGGCACGTACAGAGGTGACACCAAATCTTGGCCATCGAATAAGAATGAAAATGAACAAGAGCCGCAGAGCGTCTGGGCTCATCTGAGGTCTGTTGCTACGGTTATAAATGTAACATTTAAGTCGTGCGTAGTGACACCTTTGTTAGGCGCAGATATGCAGATACGCAGTTGCGTACACATCATTTCAGCAACCTTCTGCATTCTGCATACCTCCCAAATACCATTGGTTAATACAAATCGCGTGCCTGAAACTCCTGTTTTATGGTGCATTGTGACTCTAACCCTAACCCTATTAAAAAAATAAAATAAATATTAATTGTTGTTATTAAATTGTTGTAAATAAATCATGTAAATATTTGCGTTAATTGGAAAAAAATAGTTAAATGGATAAAGATAGAAAAATACACAAAACAGGTAAATAATAAAAAATCTGATGGGATTCGATCCAAGGACCTTTGAGCCATGACGCCTGTGCTGTACCCGTTCGGCTATCCAGGCTTATTGGCTTTTTAGATTATGGATGTGCCATGAATATGAGAACACTGTGACATCATTGAGGCAGTTCAGGAATCCATGTTTAACCCTCCTTTTGAGGGTCAAAAGGTTATCAGACACTTACTCTTCGCACGTCAGTGGAAAGCACATTTCATGGTCCTTTCAATAAAGTGATAATAAGTGGTAGGTCGGCGCTGAAACAAAAAAGTTTTTCACTGTGTCCATTAGGCCATGTCCTAAGAAAATGTCTGATATCTGACCTTTCCCCCATTGCACTTTGACCTGTGACCTCCAATTTCGCACTGGTGATGGGTTTCCTGCCCATCATACTATACACCGAATATTAAGAGCATAGGTCGAGCCGTTAAGATTTGTGCCGCAATTCCGTATTTCTTCCTATACCTTAAGTTAAGGGGGAAATATTCCCCCTCCGTTTACGCATCGGGACCTTTGACCCTTGACCCCCAAATTTGTCATCCGGAGTCCTTTTCACGATTCCCCCCCCCCTCCCAAATATCGTGACCGTACGTCGAGTGGTTAAGCTTTGTGCCCAACTGTTGACGCACGCACGGCCGGACAGCCGGATGGTCGCACGGACAATCATGCGATTCTACAAGCTGCATCTGACTATGGCAGATGAGCTAAAAATCTATGAAATTTCACATAAAACCTTGTGTATCCGTAACACAAATAGAAAGCATTTGTGCAGATGCACTTCACCACACATTATTATTAATTTATTGTATAATCATTATAATAATTAATTATGTATATATTAAAAAAATATCTAATGAGACATTATTGCACCCTGAAGGAACCCATTTCATTACCCTCTATTTCCTTCACAAAGATAAACAATTGGACATGTTGGAGGAATAATGTAAAATGTATATAGTCAATGCAAGTGCTAAATACTGTACTTTTTTAAGCATCGGGCCACCAAGCTTCATCATGATTTCTCCACGCATGCAATATGGAAGGCCTGCAATGATGCGCTTCACACTGACACCCTTGTTGTAGTTCCACAGGAGACTAAAGTAAGCCATCACTCTATGCCGCAAAGCGCCGGGGAGAAGTTGGCTCTTCATGAAGGTCTATAAAAAACACATTAAATTCAAATTTGCAGTGCTGCATGTACCTAACTGATGTGTATAATAAAAATATTTTGAGTTGAACTCTTTTTACTATAATAAGACCATGTGAACCATGTTATCGTTATATGTTGATAAGAAATTCAAGTCTTACAAAACTGTTATATAAAAACGAATTTTTTTCGAACCTTAACAACAGCAATCTTGTCATCATAGAGAATTTGCTGACGATCCTGATTTGCCAGTGTTGAAGCAATATTCCCCAACACAAATCCGAAACTCAACTTCCCTACAACCATCACTAAGCTGGAGTACACTGAAAATAACAGCAATATCATAAGTTATACATGAGCAGACATCTGGTGTTCACATGAAATAATGTCAATATACAATTGAATTAATAATGAAAGTGCCTCATACCATATAAGACATCACATCACATCTTAGCAATCAAACGAAAATCCATGACTAGATAGCTTACACATTTCTTTAATGGTGTAAGCATGGACATCTCCATAGCCCGTAGAAGTCATCGAGGCAACACACCAGTATAGTGATGAGACATAGCGGGACAGTGGTGTCATCTGAAGAACTTTTAAAAGATGTACGTATGTAATAATTAATTATTTGGCACTACTACAGAGCAACTTTAACTGTTTGTATTTGTTGACGAAAATTACGATCGATCATTAACACTGCAAAGTTTCGGCCTTAAGACTGAACAGAATATAACATAAACATGAAAAATGGGTTGATTGCATAGATACTTTTGATAAAAAAAGTGGGTTCTTGGATGCTTACCATCATAGTTAGTGACCCAGTTGTTTTCTTCACCACAATCTCCAGAGACACAAGCTATGACATACCAACAGCAGGAAAAGTGATGAATCATTAGTCCTAGCAGTGTGGTAAACTTGCCAAGTCGCACCAACAGAATGCTACAAAGAAAAACCATGCTTTTCATCCTGACCAGATACTATGTAACACTTCATTACATAATGTTGCTTAAATTCTGCTAAATGTTCAGCAGGGCTTGAGACCACATGCCTGTTTTTACACTGTTATATCACTATTTATTGTTTAAAGGACCACAGTCTAGACTTTAATTAATTGTTTTGAAAGATCTGAATGACCATCTTGGTTGGCACTTATTATTGCACTTAGATTATGACAAGAGGTATCTTCATTGGCTGTCCCGTTGATAACGTTTTTTTTATATACACATACTTGGTCTGCAGCTCTTCCTCCCAATTTGAAAAGTGCTGCAAGATACGAGGTATGCGCAGCAGATGAATAATGCGGAGCTTGGAAAGCAATGTTAGTTTCTCTCCTGCGCCACCCGCTGCTGCAAAGATGTCTAATGGCAGGAAAGCCAGAGCATCATATGCGAACCCACGTGGGTTGTAGAGATAGTTCTTGTACAGAACATCAAAGTCGAGTTCTTCTTCTCCATGTTTATTCAGGTAGCTAGTGCGGAATTTCAGGAACACCTATGCGTATAAAGTTTTCCTGGTTTAGCAGTTATACTGACAAAGTACTATTTGCGTATGGTGCATTAAAATTTGCTGTACAGCGTGAGAAGTGCAGATCCTGATGAAATGCTGTCTACTGAATATCGGTCAGTTTTCTCTAAATGCAGCTTTATCAATAGTGCTGCATGCACTTTGCTCAAATAGTTCTAATGGCCTGTAAATTCTTCATTTTAATTTCTCATTATATAAATTGTTTATTATCAGTACACCGACTTAATGTATACATACCTTGAACAAAATTACAATTTCAAACAGGTAGCCAATAACGTAGATTCCAGTTGACTGATCATCGTATGAAGCCTATAGAACCAGGAATAGCAAAATAAATATTCCATAATACTTTTTGTCATATTTTCCAAAATATTTAGCAAACTGCTCTTCACTTTATTCACTGCTAACACTATAAACATAAACAAAGAACATTTACTACTCCTATCTGAGAAATTTATAATAACAAAAAATAAAATGACATACTTCAAAATGAGAAATATCAATGATATGAGTACCTGGTAAGAGATGAGTATGCAGCTCAGTAGTGATGCCACACAGTCAGCATAATTTGTCCAGATTGCTAGTGCACTGTTATAATGTATCACCCTTCTGAACAGACCCTGGTTATCAGCTGGAATGTTTCTGCTAACGTCTGTTAAAATGCAAAATTTTCATTTGAAACCCCTTAATGCAAGTATGGTAGGGTAGTGGGCATTGTACTGGATTATTGAGAAATATCCAAAATACCAATTTTTACATAAAAATTCAAAATGTGTTGTCACATAATTATGTGAGGAAGTGTTAATAATAATTAAGTGCTGGAAATTTCCTGAAATTTCCTGGCTTGAACATAGAGATAAATATCATCTATAAATAAAGTGTTTGATTAGACTCATTGGTCAATAAACGGGTACTCTTCATTAGAGCAAAACCTGGGCAAAAGCTCGAGTATATCCTTAACAGTGTTCGAAATAAGGAAAAAATGTTGGTTGTCTGACAGACAAGCTACACGAGATTTTTGCTTGTCCTGATTATTAACATAGAAATATAGTAAATGTGTAATACATTTAATCAAATTAAACTTTAGACCCAATATCTTACTTTGAAATTTTAATACAGTTCACTAACAGCTCAAATTAGGCACCAAACTTGAAAGAACACAATGATTTAATTTAAGTTATTACTTGTCTTAACAAAGTTGAAGCGATGGTAGAAAATGATGAAAAATTGCTCTAAAAAGCTGTTTGTCCAGCGGACAAGCTACTGGGCAGGTCTACTTGTCCTCCATGGAAATGGACAAGTGAGGACTAAAACGGATAGCCCTTATTTCGAACACTGCTTAACTGATCATGAATGTCATAGCTAGAATTTACCTTGAACACCCCCGGTGGTCACTATGGGTAACTCCTACACAAATAAAGTAAAATGATACATGTTACAGTTCATATGATAATATTTAGTAATGTTTAATTAAAATTATTTTAAATCAACAATTAACCATAAAAGTAATTAAAAAGGTCAACAAGACAATTAATATCCTCTGCATGTGATGTTGGTACAAGTTCTACAGTGAGTAGCTAAATAGTAAAGCTCAGTAAAGCTACAAACAAAACACTAGCAACTATTTAGCTGCTCAATCATATTAATTATCGAGTTCTCATATTAATTACAAAAATGTTATAATTCAAAGCCTATGAGGATAATACGAACAAACGCCACAGTGTGACAGTGCTCCTACGAAGGTGCACTTGGAACTGCTGCTACTATTACCATCAAGAGAGAAATCAATGTCAGGCAAGCCAAGAAAACAAAATTAATTGCTTGATAGTGTTATCAAATACTGTGCATACCTTGGTTGGAATACTTTCTCCCCTGACAGCCATAACACTTCTCTGCCTGGCAGCCTCCCGCCTGTCTTCTGCTGTCTTGTACACTTGTTTCTTCACTTCAGGATACTGTGCCAAGACATCATCTAGGGATGCCTTGCTTAGCACGAATAGGTCGCAGTTGGTCTCAGCTCTGCAAAAGAAATAACGAAATGCTATGAACATAAACTTCTAACAAACTTATTGAAAATCAGAATGATTTTTATGATTTCTTTGGCTGACATTACGTCTTGCCTGTGACCGCAATAGACAATTTGAATTACCTGATGGAAGCATTTCGTGGTGTGCCATACAGAATGCCTACTTCTCCAAAGAATTGACCACTTGTCATAGTGTCAAATATTCGAGAATTATCTTCCGATACGACAGAAACAAGCCCACGACGAATAAAGAACATCTGAAAAACAATGTGTTAGAAATGTTTTTATTACATCACAATTAGAGTCAACCATCATCCTAAAATGGTGAGTAAAACGGTGCCACAACATGACAGCCACATGGAGTTTGGCTGTGTGCTATGCAAGTGTGATTTGTTGACTTCAGACTCTTTGCTACTAACAATAACTTTACTAACGAAGAAGAAATTCCCATTTTTTACAAGAAATAAAGATAAGTGGTATTGTGTTCGGGATATGCAGCTGAACACGGATTAATAACAAACAAAGCGACATGGTTTCAGTTGCAAGCCCCAGATGCAGTTTTCTGCTGTGCATTCCGGAACTCCTACTTTATTACATTACTAATTGCAGTGTCAAAACTATCGTGACAGGTGGTTAGCAAAAAGTTAGCATCATTCACGTGAGTAAAACGTCCTCGTTTTTATAAATATATGAAGCAAGGCCATACATTATACTGATTCCTAATGAAATATAATATATTAATTGTACCTCGTTTCCAATATCATGCTTTCTGACAAGGTATTCTCCCTTCCGGATATACATGGGCTTCATGCACATGGCAATCATTTTGCAGAAACCAATATCTGTGCCTTTGAACTCTGGAACCTATACATACAATAAGTTTATATGTTATTAACATAGATGGCAAAAATGCATAACAAAATAACAGCGATCATAGCAAGGATTAATTACCCAGACCACGAACACTAAACTGCAAAACAATTTAAAGTGTACTGTCATCTTAAACATCACACCAATATTTACCTTGTTAATAAACTCATTGTAGAGTGACAGAGAGACATCACCAAGGAGGGACATGGGCAACCCTTCAAACAAAGTCGTTGGATCTATACCCTTTGTGCGAATCCACAAGTATTGGAAGTGATCAATCACTCTGCTCTGCAGGCTCTGATCAAAACCTTCATCCTACAAAAGTGCAAATTAGCGCATTTTAAACACTTCTGATTAGGCTTCTTTTATCGTTACATCAAGTCCTATTTTGCAACAGTGCTTATTTAAAGCCTCACAATGCGCATCCAAACGCTAATTTCTACAGTACTAGACTAGCAAATACTTCGTGGCATGAATAATCACACTACCTTATGACAAAATAAACTCTAGTGCTTCCCATTTCACTGCGCGTTGACTTATAAAAGGTATTTGAAAATATCTCCACTGTTGTTCAAATTCTCCGATGTTGTTGACACGTTTGCATTGCTCTGCCAGGCAACCGTCCAGCGGGTGTAGCAAAGATTTCTACGGCCCGTGTGCGTTTTTCGCTTGCACGCTGCTAGCGCAATGTTCGCGCTGTTAGCAATATCAAGCCTAAAATCAATACGTTATTTTCACGTTTATTACGCTGCCTATAAATACTTTCTTAATAGTCTTTGATGTTACATATACAGCAGTTCACAATACTACAACTATCTTAAAATGTAAACGACTACATATAATAGACCCGGGACAAACAATTCCTTGCTCAACACCCTGTAGCAACATGTGAGGCTAAGTTGTTTCAAACAATTTAGCGTTTGCGCCAGAATGCCAGTTTTCTCACCTCTTTCTTGTGGGTTTTAAGCAAACGCGCAGTGGAATGGGTGGAACTAGAGTTTATTTTGTCATAAGGTAGTGTGATTATGCATGACACGAAGTATTTGCTAGTTTAGTACTGGAGAAATTAGCGTTTGGATGCGCATTGTGAGCCTTTAAGCAATATAGCTTGGATTGTTTCCCGATTGTTCAAAGGAGGATTAGCATGATCAGGATCATTTTTCTTGATTGTGATCAACCTTCCCTGATTTGAACCACTAGATCCCGAATCAGAAAAAACTTGCACAAGAGAATCAGGCTCAGTATTAACTGACCATGGTCAGTAGAGACTTGATCCGAATGAGCATCTCAGAAAATGTTGCTCAAGTAAACTGACCCGGATCAAGCCTTGATCTGCTTTTGAGCTACCCTTTCCTGCGTGGTCATACTCATGTACACTTTCTATTAACATTGATTGTATCGCAGTATCAATTAATGTAATTACCGATAACACACAGCATGTTGTACACATGCTACTGTATCAGATGAGCTGATGTGAAAAACAATGTGCTAAAAAGTAGCATAGCATTAGCGTGGCACTTGCTGAGCTGTTTCAAATACATGAAATTACTGAAAATTTGCCAAAAACTACTAATAATTATAACAAGGTGGCAGTAGTAAACGGTTACTGACGTACTGCTATCAGATTAGTATAAGAATTAAATGAGATATACACACCTTCATGTACTGCTTCATAGCATAAATTTCCACCAGATAAGAGGCTCTTTGTGTTTCTGCATTAGCCAGACTAGCAGCAATGCTAGCAATAATGTAACCGAAGAACACCACTCCTCCAACCATAAGCAGGATGCATAGACCAACTTCAGTGAGATTCAATGGTAATATGTCACCATAGCCAACAGACAGGGTCGTTGCACAGGCCCAATACAAACTGTTCACGTATTGCGTGTAAACATTCGCACTAGCATCAGTAAACTTAATGCCGGCAAGCCATGATGTAGGCGAGCAACTACTCCCAGCTTCCGCCTCTTCCTCGCCTGAAAATAATCACAATAAACTCAACGAAGGAACCATTAGATGTAAACATTTCTTTTCTGTCAATATCCTTCACCACGCAATTTAGTGCATGACCTAGCATACCCATGTGAACAACAACTGTTCATTAATAACCAATCAAAAAGGAAGGCGGTGTTTACTAGGAAGTACAGTGTGAATAGGGAAAGGAACACGATTGTATACCTTCGGTATGACCACCAAACATCTCAGGATTCGGAGGGCAGGCAAAGTTGAAAAGCAGGCAGGTCACCCAGTTAATAGAAATGATGGCATAAAAGAGGTATTTCAGCTCTCTGAAACAAGGTAAGAGAGATGGGAGAGGTTATGCAACAACGTATGCAAAGAAGGAACGAGTCGATGGAATGAGTCTTTGAAGTAGGATCACTTATTGGATATATCACACATTAGATTTACCTTGCTCAACCAATTAAAAGACATGAATTAATTGAATGAATGCACACATACTATGTACTTCGTATGATAAAACCCTACTATACGCAATTCATGAAATATATGTGTAGTTAAGTCATGGAGCAATATAGTTGGCTATGATGGCATTGTATATTGCACAGGTAATCTTACTAACAATTACCTGACGATAACCGTGTCGAACTCTACTCCTGATTCCAAGAAGTCAAATGCAAGAGGCAGGCGGTAGAAATGCAGCAGTCTGTTGATTCTGAACAATGTCAGTACGTGCATACCATTAAGATCAAGTTCAGGGTGAAGAGAATATGCTAGAAACTCAAATGGGAAGATGGTGACAATGTCAATCCATAAGTTGCTCTTGATGTATCGTTTCGCTGTCAGCAGAGGATGAGTGATCAATCTGTCATTTGCATCGAAGTAGCAAACATGAAGCTTGACATACCTGAAATAATAAACATTACAACTTGTAAGTTATATTCAGTGCATAGTGCTGGAAAGGCAAAAAACGAGCATTGTTTATTGAAATTACATGCTTTGCACCAAAAGTAACGCTCTTTAATTACAATGCAGGACTTTTCTGAACAATCAAACTTTACTGAAATGTCAGGAAGCCTTTACTCAGTGACAAGCAGGAAAGCAACGCTAATACAAAACATCGTTCTACTTGGCACGACGAGCATTCCACTTTATTAACAACGTAATTACATGTCGACGATGGTTATGACGTCCATGAGATAGCTGAGGAACCAGAGGAAGTTGCTGTCAATGAGCAGGGAGCCATGGATTGGTACGGTGAAGGTGTTCAACATAGCCAAGATGACTCGCATCATCTCCCACCCCACCACAAACCTACTATTTGGTAGTAGTGTGATTCTGTTCAGAAAGTACAACAACAGCATTCCTGTATCGCATGGGCCACACACACAGTACAGTCTCCACCTCATTAACCTATCCCTCTGGGTGTGATTGACAGGCAGTTCTAGCCAATCAGTGTGATGATAGGATGCTTTACAAACAATGCTTAGTAAAATGGTGCCACAAATGCAACATTTTTGCAACAACCATATGCATGTACACATACAGACCAGGTCAGTTTGACCGACCTAGCAATAATATCCAAGGGGGGCGTGGTTGCTGAGTGCTGCTGACATATCCAGATTGCATGCTTCTAAACAGATGAACCATTAATTATCTTGTCCACGTATACCTCATTAGTATAAAGCCGAAAAAGCGCCCGGGCCCACGTCGGAATGGCTTCATGAAGTCTTCATTGACTGTGCCATCAGGATGGTACTTGGTGTGAACTTTGAACGAAGATTTAAAATGAGCCGTGACTTCTACATCCTCCTCCTCACGTCTGCCAGGCTTCGACTCCATATCCAGCACTGAGCGCACCTACATGTAAACAGAGAAAATTTGAAGGTTTCTTAAAAGCCTTTATCACCTTTTACCAACTCCAATCTTTCACATGAATACAAAATTAGAACATTTAGAAAATGTTGGTGAAGAGCAAAAATTAACATAACCTGCTAATTTTCCATTAATATTCATATATAATTATGTTATTAGCAATTTAAATGTTCACCCTAGTTTGACTATCTCTGTTGCGCCTATTATCCTCCTTCTTGATTTTCTCCAGCACCTCCTTGTGCTGACTGGCATTTGTGAATTGGGACTGAATCGCAGGGAACTGCTGACACACTTCGTGGAGCTCTTGACGACGCACCATTATCAACTCTACGTATGTCTTTGCCCGCACAGTGGCAGGGCAGTAATCATCGAACAACACTCCTATTTCCCCAAAACACTGTCCAGTGCTTATAGTTGCCGTGCACTTCTTGAGATCATCCGTCAGGAACTATAAATGCAGTCACGGAATAATCGTTTAGTGCATAGATGAATGTGTAATACTTCACCTGACGGCTAACAATATCGAATAAATGCAGTAATATGCTGTGGCAAACGTTTAACTTGCTGTTACGGGACAGGTACACTTTGTATGATGGTAGAAAAGGCAGTCACAAGCTTTTTTCAACAAGGTTATGCCAAACAACACACCTAGGCACTTTCGTGCATTCTAAACATTGTATTCATGTAGTCATATATAATTGTGCAAAACAAGCACTTAGCAAATGCACCTACACTACAGACATAAGCCTTTGCCCTTCAACTAGCTTCACCTGGCCATATCTGACAAGATGAAAACTAGTACTTACCTCACACAAGCCTCTGCGCACGCAGTACATCTCTCTGGCCAAGTCTCCAGCATATACGATTATCTCACCAGGGTTGAATGCATACAAGTGGGCCTTTTGTGCTAACAATCTCATAAAGCCCACATCCATCTCTTGAAATAGGGGAAGCTGGATTGCAATAAATAATATCTGGATGTAATTTTAAATACATGTACATACACACATGTTACCGTTGATCGTTTCACTGGGTCCATTGAACCATCAAAGCTACTACACCCTACTACACAATACTACACCTTAGAATTTTAGGGTATATCATGATAGTAAGTGCTTAAATAATAGTATATACCTATACACATTTCTATAATCATGCATTCACGTCATAAAACAAGTGTTTCGAAATTTTTTTTTTCGCCGCTGACATGACACCCCGCGATTGTGCTGCCACCCTGACAAAGTTGCGCTTTTGCAGATTTTTTTGTGCACGTTACAGACCGAGGGCTAATTACAAAAGTTTAATATATTTATACCCAACTGCTATTTAACCAAACGATTTTTTTTATTTTAGGGCAAATTCGTCCATATTATAACTGCATCTAGAAGTTGTTGATATGATATTGCAATTCTTCTCATCTTAAATTAATAAATAAGAAACACCCTCAGTCTGTAGCCTGCAGCCGAAAAGTTACGATGCGCAACTTTGAAAGTAGATGCGCTAGTAGTGGCGCCCCCATCATTGCCAGCAATGATATATAGCTGTTTAGTCACTCTAGTTTAGACATACAAATGCACACGTTTACCGACTACAACAGATAAACTAACAAATTGAACACCGAACAATTCGTGCACGAGGTTTCTTTAATAAAATCACTAGCTGTATAAAGTATCATATATTCAACAGCACAGCAGCAATGTCACATGTTTGACCTTTAATAAATGGGCTTCAGCATCCTCAATAGCAATGTCTTGTTGTAGTGCCACAGGCACATCCCTGAAGATGTTACGAGCCGTACCAGGTTCTGCTTCACCCCTACAATAACAAACATGCAATATGTAATAGACAAATGAGAAAAATTCATGGCTTCTGCTATAATATCATCCCTTACAATAGTTTTGTTAGACACCGAAATGACAGAGGATTACAGCCCTGGGCATGTGCATGTCAAATGATGAACAAAAAAAGACAATTAATTCAGCAAAACAATTGAAAGAAATATTTATTACAAAATATAATTTGTCTCCGATTTCTCACCTATATCTGCTCCACAATAGCTTCATATACTCAACGACACGCACACGCAAGTCTTCATGAAGATTGTTTTCCAACATAAATGCTTTCATTCCCATTAGTTTAGTCTGGTACTGTACTCTGCAAAATGAAATTAATATTAAATGTTCTATATACCATTCTCCTTTGTTTTACATCGAAAGTACAGTCAATATTGTGTCTACAAAATCAGCATATCAGGGACGTGATTGCTCAAGGGATTGGGGCTGAAAATGTTTTCCAACCTCACTCAAATCTATAGAGCGTGTCAAGATGCATCACAAATTACCTATGCTAGGTACTAATTTATATGTGCCTGTATGCTTAACACACAATTCCAAAATAATACGAACCGAGCAGAGTCATCATTGGCCTTGAGAGCAGCAATGGCAGCCAGAATGTAGCCATACAACAACAAGCCAATAATCATGACGAAAGAAGCAATAATCTGGCCAAGCGTTGTAAGGGCATACAGATCTCCATAGCCAGTGCTGGACATTGTAGTTGCAGCCCAGTACAATGACAACATGTACACGGTAGTATCATTTCTTGGTCCACCTATCTCTTCTTCTTCTTCTTCTTCTTCTTCTTCTTCCTCGTGATGTTCTTCTTCTGGAACGGCCTGCACTTGAGCCTTCTTGTCAAGCATGAAAAGCCAGCTGCTCTTATTGTGCCTATGAAGTAAAGCAGTTAAATGGTAAGAATCTATACTAAAAAAAGATCAAACAACCATAATGAAAATACAACTAGATTCTGGTGAATCACACTTATAGGCAACACATGCTTATATAGTTACTACAATATTACAATATAAATGGTGCATTGTACTTACACTCCATATGCGCTGGCAGCCAAGTACAGCAAGCATGCACAAAAGTGAGTAGCACATAGGATGTAAATGGCAAACTTTTTAGTGCGAACGGAGCTGATATCTACATCTAGCTTATCCTCCAGACTGCTGATGTAGGCAATAACCTGAAAATAGATAGCAGGGTAATTTTTGGTAGCACTTCAGCTAAAACTAATGAAGGATCACAAGAATGACTTTGTGAAGGTTCTTTGACAAATTCTGGCTTACTATTGCACAGACAACTGAGTACAAGCCAAAATGCTCAACTATATAGTAGTCACAACAAAACATACTCACTTTTCTAAATTTCAGCAGTCTGTTTAACCTGAGGAAACATAAGAGATGCCAGCGGTGTTGGTCACCTACTGCGAGGCAGATGACTTCTAAGGGAAGGACAGCAAGAATGTCCAAGACAAATGCCATGCTGAATACGTAGTTCTTCTTGATAGATGCGAAGTCCACTAGAATGCCTACATAAAAAGATGGTCAAAACACACAAACCTGATTAAAATGCATCATTAATTAGCAACAATATATATATATATTACCAAAATGCACCAACACATTGCTGGCATTAATGTCTTGCATCGAATATGACATATTTTCTTAATTACATGCACTTGGTAATTCAGGGTATTGTACTTATATAATAACTACAAAGACACACCGTTGGCAGTCGCGACACCCGTCCGCAACTGGATTATGATATCCAGCACGAGAAGCAAATCAAAGAAGTAGGTCACGATCAGGAGTTTCCTGCCTGGCACTGTCTCATACACCGTCTCAGAAGTATCAAACGATGGGAAACAGGCGACGTAGGAATAGAGTATGAAAATGAAGACAATCAGCACGACTAGGTACTTGTTCCATAAGCGGCTGAACATGCAGCCTGGATCAATTGTTCTCCCTTGCAGAAACCTCTGGATATTGGTTATCAGTGCTATGATCTGCTGCAAGATAATATAGTGAGCATAGTATTATACGTCAGACCAGGGTGCGAAATTAACGGGAGTCCGAAGTCAAATACTCCCTGATTTACTGTCGGACTCCCTGATTGGACATATGCAGGAGTCCGTGTGACTCCCTGAAAATTCTGCGATACTGACTAGTTCGTTCCGGAGCACGGCCTCGCGGAATTACCGTATTTTTTCAGCTAATGTCCCAAGAAAATTTGGCAGACGTGCAACTGCATGAATCTTAAAAACAAGCACATGCGTTATTGTTAATATCTGTAATTTTGAACCTCAGACTGCGGACTCCCTCTTTTTGAGGGTAGGGAGTCCGTTGGACTCACGTGTTAAAAAGTTAATTGTTACCTCTGTCAGACTGTATATTAGATGGTTCAAATTACTGTACATAGTCAATGAGTATAACCACGTCATTGTCAACGATAAGAATAAAGCAATTTTTCTAGGAGAAAATGTTAAAAAAAAATACAATACCCTTCTACTGGCACCGGGAGAGACTGGTACATTGTGAGATTCAATGATGTCCACAGAAGATGAAATGTTTACAACAGTTGCATTCTTTTCGTGGCCGTGCATTGCCATAGACTGCCGACGCTTGGCCGGAAGATCCACCGACAATTTTCTTGCATTACTGTACTTCACTTTGGTCATAGTCTCGGGTTCTTCAGCAGCCTGGAACAAAATGATTAATCAGTTGCATAACTGTTTTACTATGCTACGTAATTACCATACATGACGTATATACCAGTTAATCATATATTATTATAATATACTAGCATATTATAGCTACCAACGCAATTATCTCCGATGTATATACTTGTGTGACACAAAGAGCCACAACTTATTTAGTAAGAATGAATATAACAATAACACAATTTACTCGGTAAATATTTTTTGCATTAACAAAATTTGATCAATATTAAACGTTGAGAAAGGGTTCCTGTTCACAATAATTATAGTGCAAAAATTTACTTCACAGAAACTAGCTTACTCTCATGACTTGATGTTTTCCAACTGTACTGTCGACATTTGCGGTGCATCGTTTCAGTGCCATTTCAGTCAATCTTTCTGAAACTACATAATAATATTACATAACTAGTAAAGCAACAATAAGATGATCCCACTAACTAGTAATAGAATCTTTTTAGCACAGCTTCCTGGCCAGTCACATATTTATTGAGAAAAAAGTCCAAGTCCAAGTTTAAGTTTGTTTTTATAAACATTAGCCTCGTTCACACGAGACCTCGTATCTATGAAATACGCAGGGTTCTCCAAGAGCACTTATAGCCTGGCGGCCCGCCAGGCTATCGTCGAGCTCCGCCATCCTAAAATGCACCCGCCCCTCTAAATATCATAGCCGCCATGCTAAATATCATAGCCCCCGGACCCCCCTAACACACAAAATGCCTTCGGCGATTTGCAACTAGGACCGTAAAGGCAGCACCCGCCATGCTATAATGAAAAAGCTTGGAGAACCCCGATACAGTATTTGCGAAATACCGAATCTGAGACAAATACGCGACCAAGCATTCACACGCTGATTCGCGGCTCCAGAAATGCCGTATTTGCGAGCTACGAGCTGCTTTAATAACAATCAAGCAAACAATGCAATGCGCACCAACTGCCGATAAAATACGTAGACTGCATATCATGGTCCGCGCTCGACAGTTCGACTCGCATTACACTGGAACTGTCGAGCGCGGACCAGTCTATAAAATACGCGGCTTCAGAAATACGGTATTTAGCGTTCACACGAGGAAATGCACGCTCCAAGAGATCCTGTATTTCTCAAGCACGGCAAATTATTCGGGGTCTGGGAAGCCGCGTATTTCAACAAATACCGGATCTGTTTAGATACCGTATTTCTTGAACCGCGCATTTTGCCTCGTGTGAACGCTAAATACCGAATTTTTTGCTACGTGTGAACGCGGCTAATGATACAAATAGTCAAATTTAAAATTCACTCAGCTGGCGATTTTTCAATTAGCTTACATGAGACGATTTTTTGTTGTCACATGTGCACGTAATATAATAAACAATGTATTAATAATAGAAATAAAAACATATAAAAAGCACAAAATGATTTTCTAGTAAACATGGTATAGTTAGTTTACCTTCAGGATAGTATTCGAGAACTTTCTGAACATTAACCTTTTCTAGGGTCATGAGTTCACAGTGGGTAATAGCTCTTACTGTAGCTGATCGTGGTAAGGAGAAAATCAAGCTTACCTAAATCAGATAAAGAAAATTAGGTGTCAAACAGTAAGTTAGGAAAATACAAATATTCACTATAGACACTATAGTATTTCAGGTAAATGACTTTCAATAGATGCATGAATAGCAGTTTCTATATAAAGCAACTGTAACACCTGTACAATTTTTGTGCTAACTATATAGTGTAGCAAAATACACATCGTCATTTTATTGGTTATTGTAATTATGATGAACTATAACTGCAATTATTATTTTGACCATACACATTTTTCATACCTCACCAAACACTTTACCCTCACGGAGTGTAGCAACTGGCGTCTCGTCGTCTTTATCTGACAGTACCTTAAAATAAGCATAAGTACGTGTAAACACATTGCATATGCAATTTCGTTTATACACTAATTAAATCATAATATTGCTACACTATATGCCATATACTTGACAAACAGCAAAACATCCATTTTTAAATTGCTAGGTATTAGTACAAGAAATTCTTGGGCAAATAATTGCAAAAAGAACCACTTTATTATTTTCAGAGGAAATGCAATATATGACAACTAACCTAACGTGTTACAATTCCTATTTTTTCGTATAGTTATGTAACACTACTCCAATGTCTTTTCTGTTAATTTATTTGACGATTGTGTTATTGCCATATATAAATGTGACCAAATCAAAAGTGCAATAAATTGGGCTTTGTTACCATCTAAACAATATATGTTATCAACTGATATAATTTATATTTATATTTTTGATTTATTACTGGTTCTACTATTGTACTTGCTGAAATCCAATTGCTAATTGTGATATATATTACACCCAAGACTTTTGCACGTATATTCAAAGTAGGAAATATTAATAGATGATATAATGTTCTCATCGCCTCAACTTCAAAAAAAGTGATGAGCTCATAAATAATAAATCCACTTGACCATGCCCTATCGGCATAATACCTCCAATGTTCCACGATGGACAAAGAACAAGGAATGAGCAGTGTCGCCACGGCTAATGATAACCTGGCCTGGCAAGTACAGCTGTTGGTGGATGTTAAGCGACAACATTCTCAAAAATCCCTCATCAATATCTTTGAAAATGGAAGCCTGTAAAATACAATTGTAAGTACCATTTTATTAAGTTCAAAATTCTACTTTACATTTATACCCATATATAAACGAGTGCAGTTAGTTTGGCATTTTGGAACTGAAAGTTTACTACTCAACAGAATAACAGAAAATGAAACTTAACTAGAAATTGCAGTTGTCGCCAACTACATGTATCCCCCGCGATCTAGTATTAATGAAATATCTCCGTATTCCTACATCAACACGGTACCTTCAACCCTTTAATTTTGCTGAGTAGCAGGCGCTAGGTCAATTAGGGGTGGAGTTATAGAGTGGAAGGGAAATATGATCAAGGTCAAATAAAGGTCGCAGTGACCTGGTTTTGGTACGCGACACACCTTCTCCCCAAGATGTGTAAGTATACCAAGTTTGGTCGCGCTAGGTCAATTAAGGGCCGATCGAGTTATAGAGCGGAAGGGTAATATGATCAAGGTCAAGGTCAAATAAAAGTCGCAGTGACCTGGTTTTGGTACGCGACACACCTTGTCCATAAGATGCGTAAGTATTATATACCAAGTTTGGTCGCGCTAGGTCAATTAGGGACCGAATTATAGAGCGTAAGGGAAATATGATCAATGTCAAGGTCAAGGTCAAATAAAGGTCGC
This sequence comes from Priapulus caudatus, assembly GCF_000485595.1. Taxonomy (NCBI): domain Eukaryota; kingdom Metazoa; phylum Priapulida; class Priapulimorpha; order Priapulimorphida; family Priapulidae; genus Priapulus; species Priapulus caudatus. The sequence continues at coordinate 69,437 of NW_014578436.1, forward strand.
AGTGACCTGGTTTTGCTACGCGACATGCCTTCTCCCCAAGATATGTAAGTATACCAAGTTTGGTCGTGCTAGGTGAATTAAGGGCCGAGTTATAGAGCGGAAGGGAGTGTCTGCGGAGGCGAGCGGCGGCTGGACAGACATGAAACCATAGTATCCCCGCCGACTTCGTCGCGAGGGATACAATAATATTAAGAATTTCAGGGGTGTGATACTAAATTGGCCAATCACTTCGCAATCACTGCTCTAATACCAAAAGCAGTGAACAGTCCTTTGTTAACAGTCAACAAATTCATGTTTACCCCTCCTCTTGAGGGTCAAAAGGTTATCAGACACTGACTTACTCTTCGCACGTCAGTGGAAAGCACATTTCATGGTCCTTTCAATAAAGTGATAAAAATGGTAGGTCAGCGCTGAAACAAAAAAGTTTTTCACTCTGTCCATTAGGCCATGTCCTCAGAAAATGTCTGATATCTGACCTTTCCCCCACTGCCATTTGACCTGTGACCTCCAATTTCGCACTGGTGATGGGTTTCCTGCCCATCACACTATACACCAATATGACACTATGCATAGGTCGAGCCGTTCAGATTTGTGCCGCAATTCCGTATTTCTTCCTATACCTTAAGTTAAGGGGGAAATATTCCCCCTCCATTGACACATCTTGACCTTTGACCCTTGACCCCCAAATTGGTCATCCCAAGTCCTTTTCACGATCCCCCGGCCCCGACGTCTCGAATATCGTGACCGTACGTCGAGCGGTTAAGATTTGTGCCCAACTGTTGACGGACACACGGACACACGGATCACGGACGGACGCTCATGCGATTCTACAAGCTGCATCTGACTTCGTCAGATGAGCTAAAAATGGTAGGTCAGCGCTGAAACAAAAAAGTTTTTCACTCGGTCCGTTAGACCATGTCCTCAGAAAATGTGTGATATCTAACCTTTCCCCCACTTTCCTTTGACCGGTGACCTCCAATTTCGCGCTGGTGATGGGTTTCCTCCCCATCACACTATACATCGAATATTAAGAGCGTAGGTCAAGCCGTTGAGATTTTTGCTGCAATTTCGTATTTCCTCCTATACCTTAAGTTATAAGGGGGAAATATTCCCCCTCCATTGACACATCTTGATCTTTGACCCCCAAATTCGACATCCCGAGACCTTTTCGCCCCCCCCCCCCCCCCGACGTCTCGAATATCAAGACCGTACGTCGAGCGGTTAAGATTTGTGCCCAACTGTTGAAGCACGCTCATGCGATTCTACAAGCTGCATCCGACTTCGTCAGCTCAGCTAAAAATTCAAAATTTGTGTGGTAACATAAATACAACTAGAGCACTCGGAGAGCGCAGACCTCTGCCAAGGCAGCTGAATTCTCTCAACGTGAAAATTTTTATTAATTAATTAATGAATTACATAATTAATTGGATCCGGATCACCACCAAAATGTAATCAATTCTAAGTTACCCCATTTCTAACCTATCCTGAAAATTTTATTAATTAATTAATTAATTTGATCCGGATCACCACCAAAATGTAATCAATTCTAAGTTACCCCATTTCTGACCTATCCTGAAAATTTAATCAATTAATTAATTGGATCCGGATCACCACCAAAATGTAATCAATTCTAAGTTACCCCATTTCTGACCTATCCTGAAAATTTTATGGCAAAATCCGTCCCATAAGCTTTTTTAGTTTAGCTGTACAACAAACAAACAAAAGTAGGCAGAACCCACAAACCAACAAAAACAGCAAACGAACATAACACAGCAACGGTGGCGCTCCCGGTGAAAACATAACCTCCTGCCCAACCCCTTGGCGGAGTATCGTAGGTGCCTTGGAAATTTCATGAATTTTTTTTGGACTTGAGGCATAAGAGGGATATAGGTCTCCTCTATATAATAAATCATTGTCCAACAAACGTTAATCTCATTAGAGCAATACCCGTGCAAATAGGTGGTAAGAGTAATCTTAAAGGAGGGGCTTATGTCGGGCTTGCGAGCCGACTCGACGTCGAAGCAGACTGGATTTCGACGGCAACTGAAAGCGATGCGGCAGCGACTAGTTGTGCGTCAGTTGCCCACATGTTCTGATTTCGAGCACTAGTGGGCGGCGCGCAGTTCGCAGGCGACGTCGTGTCGCGAGTCGACCGACCTAGCACTGGCAGTTGCGGTAAAAGTGAATTGCATGTCCAGTTGTTTCCAGTCAAAGTCAGCTCCGCAACCAGCGCGACCATAACCCCCTTTAAAAACAACAGAAGCCTGCAGAAGTTCGTCTGGGCTCATCTGAGGTCGTGTGCTACGTTTACGATGAGGGGTGGGGGGAGGGGGTCGGGGAAGGGGCGGGGGGAGAGGTGGGCGACTGAGGGGGAAGGGGGAGTGGGGCGGTGGGGGAAGGGGGAGGTGGGAGGGTGGCAGGAGGGGGCTCTAATAGCAAAAGCAGTTCAGCTGCCTTGTGGTTAAATGCAGTCACAAATCTGCATGTTTGAACGGGCCAGCGCGGCGCAGGGCGGGCGGCGGGGTTGTCGGCAGAGAGCCGGACCTGGGGGGACGGGGCGGGCCGCCGAGGTCTCCTCTTTGAGGGTCAAAAGGTTTATCTCGAGCAAAGACACTTACTCTTCGGGCAATGATCAGCAGAAGGGACATTTCAATGGTCCTTTAAATAAAGCCAAATAAAAAATGGTAAGGGTTCACACGCTGAAGGACAAAAAAGTTTTTCACGCTCCGTCAGACCGATGTAGGCAGAAAAATGTCTAAAAATCTGACCCTGTGCCCGATTGATACTTCTGGACCCTGTGGACCCCAATTTCGGGCACAGTGATAGGCTTTTCGCTACCCATGGATGCTGATAGCAACCGAGGCTATGCACGGACCTAGGTCGAGCCGTTTAGGATTTGTGCGCAATTTTGCATTTCCTCCCTATACTTAAGTTACAGAGTGAATGTTCCCCTTCTTTTACACTTCTTTGACCCCTTTGTACCCTTTGACCCGCCCGCTTCGACAGTCCCAGCGGCGGACCGGTTTTGACGTCCGCGCCCCGCGGAAGGAGCCGAATATTCGGTCGACCGACGTCGAGCGGTTAAGATTTGTGCCCAAACTGTTGACGGACGACCGGCGGACCGAACCCGGACGGACGATCCAGCGATTCTACTAAGCTGCGATCTGACCGTATCGTCAGATGAGCAGAAAACGGTACGTGTGAACAAAGTGTGATTCCATATAGTTTTGCAAAGGACAATCAGGTTACTAAGGTTAGACCAGACCTGCCCAGATCAGTAAAGCAGTGCCGGGCGGAGGCGAAGCAGCGCTCATCAACGTCGTACTGGTGCGGTGACTCTGTGGTGGAGTGGTGGGGATTCAGTAACCGTTAGTCGCGGCGGGGGAATTGGGCAGAATGTGGTGCACATACACGGCCGAAGAAGTGGAATCACAGGGATGGTATCAGGACCTTCTCAAAAGGAATGTTGTCGTTGGATCGTTAGGAAAGTTGACACGGAGACTGCGCGCGTAGTACGTTTCAAGGTGGGTCTTCAAGATTAAGAGATGGAAGCTGCTCATCGTACCGTAGGGTAGCAACAACGTATTTTGCAAGAAGAAAGGTAAGGTCAACCATCCATTTACCTACGCCCAAGCCTACCAGGCTGGCAGAATTGCCAATAGAGAGCTGCGACCTGTAACGCAATTTAAACGCAGGCAAAACTGCAGCGGCAACACATGCACTGGCAGCCAAAGCCACTGGCAGTGGCATAGGAAACGTTACATGTAACATACTGTTGGTACAGAATGCCATAGAAATTATACGATTTAAGGAACATACACCTTCTTTAACCAAATTTAGCTTTTGAAATTTCACTGTGACATTGTAGTCTCATACATCCAGGCATGTATAGATTCTACTAGCAAACCCAGCAGTCAAATTCTTTCTAACAGACAGTCAACAAATCCAAGTTTAACCCTCCTCTTGAGGGTCAAAAGGTTATCTGACACTTACTCTTCGCATGTCAACAAAAAGTAGATTTCATGGTCCTTTCAATAATGCCATAAAAATGCTAGGTCACCGCTGAAACAAAAAAGTTTTTCAATCGCTCCGTCAGACCATGTCCTCAGAAAATGTCTAAAATCTGCACTGTGCCCATTGACCTTTGACCTGTCACCTCCAATTTCGGCACAGTGATGGCTTTTCCTACCATGATGCTATACACCAACTATCACGAGCCTAGGTCGAGCCATTTAGATTTGTGCCGCAATTCTGCATTTCCTCCCTATAAGTTAAGGAGTGAATGTTCCCCCTTCTTTTATACCTCTTGACCTTTGACCTTTGACCCCCAGCTTCGACATCCCAACTCGTTTTGACGATCCCCCCCAATGTGCCGAATATCGTGACCGTACGTCGAGCGGTTAAGATTTGTGCCCAACTGTTGACGGACGCTCGGACGGACGGACGGACGGACGGACGATCAAGCGATTCTACAAGCTGCATCTGACTATGTCAGATGAGCTAAAAATGAATGTGAGACTTTATTAAATATTACCATACACACACTCACCATGTTATGCACACTATGAGTCCTGATGTTTAAAATTAAACAGTGAAGATAAATACCTTTTCCAGCACACTTCTGTTGGTTGTACGAGAAACCTCCGCTTGAAGACAAAGTGGCAGTTGTGCAAAAATATCATCTTGTTGTACACCCATCTTACTGATCCACATGTAGTTATAGTAACCCGAAACAAGGTTCTGGAGGTCTTTAGCTATCCGCAACTCTTTCTGTAAACAAGAATGATTTGTATGAAGCTAACTGAAATGTTCTTCCCAAGACAACTTTAATAAAGAATCAAATAGTCACATTTACAATATCTAAAAGAATAGTCATTACTAGATATACTAGTATCAAGTGCTATAGAAATTATACTAAATATTTATTTACGAATACAGTAAATGAGTATAAGGTGCTGGGGTGGAAGACAACAGTATGTTGCCACAACACATGTATCAGGATTTAAAAAAAAAAACCTAGTTTAGCACTAAGCACTAGCTTAGTTAAAATAAAATGATAGTGAAAGCTGGAGTAGCGCTATTCTTTAAACTATGAATAACAAACCATTTGATCCATGACAGACTGGAGCCTGTGTACATATGTGGCTCGCTGACTGTCCAAGTTGGTAAGCATAGAAGTCAATCCACCCAATAACATGCCAAAGAACACGGATATCCCAGCCAGCATGGTTAATACAGCAAACCACCGTTCTTCAAGGTTTGTAGCAGAAAGCTCACCATAACTGCAAAATAACATTAACAATCACTGATGCACATATGATGGTATGCAAGTTCCATCAGCACTAAATAAAACATTAAAAAACTGCACAAAATCTATAGCCACATAACATTGTTATTAGTATTAGACTAATTTACCATTATTTTAATGTATAGGATCACTCTAGATAAGATTTGCCAATTAAAACTACAAACACTACACAGTTTCATATTCCCGCTTTCCCCAAGCAATGCAGAGTACTTTTGCTCTTTAAACAAATAAAGTGCATGAATAAGACTTTATTAATAATAAATTAGTATTAAAAGGCCTAAAAAAGACGTTTGTTTCCGCTAACCCGACGAAGTCCATTTAAAACCGCCGTGTCGAAACTTTTTATTGTGATCGGCAAAAAAAAGAAAGAAGATTTTCGTAAGAAAAAAATCCCAACGTGATATCGATCGGTGAATGCATTGATTTGACTTTGAAGTCATTATATGGGCTGTTATAAGTATAAAACAAGTATGGTTAGAATACAAAAAAAATTGATAAAAAAAGGTTTGCCAGCCTACCATGTCCAATTTTTTTCAGCTTGTTAGTGGAAACAAACATCTTTTTTTCTTACGCCTAATCATTATGACTATGAGTGACATTAGCCAGTTAGCTAAGAGAATCGTTTTGGGGTCGTTCACAATTATTACTATTATTACAAGCATACACACTAATAGTTGTACATTTTGGATGGGGTATGAAAAATTGTATAGTGACTATACAATTTTTCACACCCCATCCAAAATGTACAAAATATTCAGAATTTATAAGAGATGGCAGGAATGTATGACTTGACATTTATTTGTACGTTTAAAAGTTAACAATAGCTGTCGGTTGCCTCACCTAATACAGCTTATGGCCTCAATGACTATGATACTGTAATAACTGTGAACGGCCCCTTGTCAGCAGATTTTGTGTATCTGCATTCATTCTAACAGCTTTGTAAAACGTACCCTGTTGATGTAACTGTTGCAGATCCCCAGTATAGTGACCTAATATATCTTTCCCCTGTGCTCATAAGATCTTCGGAACCTGAAAATAATAAAAGTTAAAACAGCTAAAGAAATGCTTTTGAAACATATAACTATAAACAACTCAAACATGAAGTTGAATTTCAAAATCTGATGCTCTATAATATAACCCTGCTACTCAATTACCTTGAAAGATGGGTCACTTGAGCATTTTCAATGGATAGTAATACCAAGAGCGTATAAAGAAGGAAATATGGAGAAATATAGAAATATAGAGCGTATATATATGGCCCGGACCATCGAACCATCGCTTATTTCGACCCCTGCAACATCTTATAAATCCTCGGACGTGCCTTAATTGTCTAATTGACATGCCTTAATTTCCAGCTTGTTTACTTTTGCCAATCGAAACACTGTCATGTTGTGTTTTTACAGCTTGATCTGTAGGTCACTAAACTGATCAAGTTTACCTGTACATTGGGGCCACTCACGACATGTGTAATTAACCGCCAATTAGCAATCTGTGATCTAATTTCTATATTACCATTTACACTTGATGCCCAAGTGTCAGCATAGCAGGAGATGCCATCAAATGGTGTAAGAGGGAGGCAGGCGAGCATATTCCATCCACATGACAACCAATGCATGGTCACAAAGCACATCACTCCATATCGCATGAAACGAACGTGTGATGTGTCTGAGGACAATTCTTCTTCTCTGATTGCTGCACATCAAAAACCAATGTTATCATTATAATCAATTCATAAACTGTGACTGTATTAAACGTACAGATGACATAATAGAACATATCAGCCCAAAATTCAATAGCAAAGAAGATTGAAAATAGGATCCTCAATTCCACAGATCACAAAACTCAGGGTTCTTGTTAATAGCCGGTAACCGGTTATTTTTACCGCCTATCGCGCAATTTGTTACCGGCTATCAATTTGAGAGAAACTCCCACTAAAGGCGGTAAAATATTACATATTTGAAAAAACGAAGTTTATTTTAAATACTTCCAACCCAAGACTAACTCTGTGCACGGGCGGGTTTTTCTTTTTATAATAGATACTTAATAGCATATATTTTCCTATCTAAACTACCAAATTCTAGAACCCATACCCATCAAAATAGGCTACTTGTGGGTCAAATCAGAAATTTTTTCCGGGGGTGCATGCCCACGGACCCCCCTAGCAGGGCTTCGCGCCTTCGCCGCTCGCCCTATCGTCCGTGCCGGAAAAACAGTTACCTGCTATTCATTGTCAAATTACCTGCTTTGTCAAAAGTTAACAAGAACCCTGAAACTGCTTACAAACTATGACAATTCAAACCACAAATTCAGGTGAATGACATGAGATGTGTCACATTTACAACTCATTGTGACAGATTAACCTATATATCTTTCGAGAAATTGCATAGCATGTCAACCAGTCTGTAGAATTTTGCACTTGCATGCATGGACTTAAAAAAATATTTTACTAATTAGGCCTAGTGACTCATAAATGCTGACGTCACACCACCAGTGTGCTTCAATCACTGGTCACAGCCGACTTTATGATAGTGTTTGACGATAGCGCCACGTATATATAGCGTGACTTTTGAATGTTACATACTCGATCACTAGGTTCATGCATGCTGATTGACCAATGAGGCAAAACTGTCATTAATATTAGTCTGCATTTAACAAACACCACCAATTTTCAGATGTTAAAAGTTGAGACAAAACATGTCATAACTACCAAATATATTAAATTTTAATCTCAAAAACTATTTCACACGTTTTGTATTTCTGGCAATCCACCACATTCAATCAATTTTTCATTCTAATTTAGAATTTCTAAACAAATGTTTTTGTTGTACTATAAGTAGGCCTATAAGTATAAGTATAAGTTAACTTAGATACTTATACTACCATTACTAGTACTAGTAGTAGTAATTACTAAATTAGTATACGTAAAGTATAACAAGTCTGTTAAGTTAGGCTCAAACTCAAAAGACTTAGTCGTGGCTTACTAAGTTTATAGTATAAAGTTGGGTGCAAATACACTTTATGACGTCCAGTATGGCGGCGCAGTATGGGGGCGCCTAACCCTAACCCTAACAACTGTTATTGTTAGGGTTAGGGTTAGGTTTAGGGTTAGGGTTAGGGTTAGGGTTAGAATTAGGGTTAGGGTTAGGGTTAGGCGCCCCCATACTGCGCCGCCATACTGGACGTCATAAAGTGTATTTGCACCTAAAGTTGTTCTGGCTTACCTAGTAGGCTACCAACTCGGTAAAAGCGTATTAACCGATTAAGTCTTAAACCAGACCATGCTCTGTAGGTGGCAGGGAGAGCAAGCGCTAGAGCTTCGATTGGCAGCAACGAAACTATATCTAGCGAGAACATGAAAGGCGCACCAACTGCCCACATGTAGTGTTTACGAATAGATTTCAAGTCAGTAACCCATTTTCCTTTGTTATTATATGCTGTAAAAAATTGCGAAACTATATCGATGAGCACTACGGCGTCCAAAAAGTATGCGATTCCCCAGAGAAGGGGCTGCGATGTGTCGAAGGCGAATATAAACGGATCCAAACAGCAGGTCACCAACACACATATTCCTACAAAGTTCTGCCAGTGCCTAACAAGAGGCCATTCAGGTGAAAGATATCCTTTCTTCGATATCTCTGATATTGTCCCAAACACAGTAACGTCCGTCGGGGACATCTTTGTGAATAGATTCCAACACACAACTAAAATGGTTGGAAGATAATAGATTCCATCTTCTTACGACAGATAGAATTCCAAACGAGGAACGCGGAACTCTAGGCGGTGATTGGGTAACAAAATGGTTGCTAGGTAACAGATATAGCAGTGCCACCGTTTGGCGGGGTTTGTGACTAACTCACTGCATGAATTAGTTATTTATTTGTTTGTTTGTTTAAAAACGGTACATTGGTAAAATATATATCAACATGCGCTTGCAAGCTCCTCGCCGTCAGTACAATAAAAAAAACAGTTCTAACGACAAGTGCAAGACATATTGTACAAGCTAGACGACACTAAACGTAAAAACTGGGCGCGTTTCACAAAGCTCCGTTCGCTATACAGTAAAAACCCCGCGTATAAGAACATAGATTTTTCCAAGTTAGCCTCAATATGTTCTTATGTAAATGGTGCTTACTGAAAAATTAGGCTCAAAAGGTTCTTAAATAGGTTCTTAATTGTTTCTACTTTTAATATGTATAAGCTTATACTTGATTCAAATTGTGTTAAAATTTTCTTAATTAATTAATTAATTAATTAATTGGATCTGGATCACCACCAAAATCTAATCAATTCTAAGTTAGCCCATTTCTGGCCTATCCTGAAAATTTTATGACAATCCGTCCATAACTTTTTTAGTTAGGCTGTACACAAACAAACAAACGTACAAACCCACAAACCAACAAACACACAAACGAACAAACACACACCGGTGAAAACATAACCTCCTGCCAACCCCTTGGCGGAGGTAATTAGGTGCTGGAAATTTCATGAATTTTTTTGGCTTGAGCATAGAGATATATCTCCTCTATAAATAAATCATTCGTCAACAAACGTTTAATCTTCATTAGAGCAATACCCGTGCAAAAGGTGGAGAGTAATCTTAAGGAGGGCTTATGTCGGGCTTGCGAGCCGACTCGACTCGAAGCAACTGGATTTCGAGCAACTGGAAGCGATCGGCAGCGACTAGTTGCGTCCAGTTGCCCACTGTTCTATTTCGAGCAACTAGTGGCGGCCAGTCGCAGGCACTCGTGTCGCAGTCGACCGACCTAAGCACTGCAGTTGCAGTGAATTGCAGCCAGTTGTTTCCAGTCAAGTCAGCTCGCAACCCCGACATAAGCCCCCTTTAAAACAACAAGAGCCGCAGAGCGTCTGGGCTCATCTGAGGTCTGTTGCTACGTTTACGATGGAGGGTGGGGGGAGGGGGTCGGGGAAGGGACGGGGCCTGGCATTAACGGGCGGAGTATCCCGAAGGACTGGCAGTGTTTCTCGTGTGGGTCTACCGAGCACATCAAGCGTGATTGCCCGGCCAGGGGTCAGCGTGGGGGCGGTGATGGCGGCCAGAATGGCGGTCGGCAGCAGCTAGGTGCAGGGCTGCATTGTGCCGCCTGTGGTGGTCCTCACAGAACTGTCGGGTGCGGAAATTTCGTTTCTGCTGCTGTAGAAGAGAGACGTATGATGGTTGAGAGAAGTGGGGCTTGTTTCAAGTGCCTTGGGAGCGGTCACGTTGCTAACAGGTGTAAGTTTAGAGAACGGAAGTGCATGAAGTGTGGTGGGACCCGGCACAACACAATGTTGTGCATGCAGAGCGTGGCAGGTTGAGCGCTGCACCGGTGAGCAGTCAAATGGTGTATGTGGACGTACCCAGAGCCGGGCGCGCTTCGGGGTCGGTGGCGCCGAATTCGGGGCAACAGCATGTGGTGGCGCCGGGCGCGACAGCGGAATGTGGGTGGCGCCGGTAACGG